>NC_138204.1:10730097-10972597 GCF_964194415.1 Vipera berus
TGCCTCTCGGGCGTGCAGAAGCAAAGGCAACCGACATGGTGGTGGGGTGGTGGCGGCGGCGGCGGCGTCCGCTTGCCTTTTTGGACGAGGCGGCTCAGGCGCGCAGGGGTTGCCCGGCTGTCCTAATCTTGTTATTATCTGGCCGCGCTATTGCCGTGCAAAGGGGCAGCCTTCGCCGCAGTGCATGAGGAGGGGAGCCCGAGGAAATGGTACAATCTGCGCCTTGCAATCAGCCTGCGGCATTGCACCAAGAGCCTTCCGTGCACCCCCTTTTACCTGGACGCTTCTTGCGCGCAATGCAAGGCGGAGAGCCAGCGACTGAGCTGGGGCGAAGGGAGAGGCGGCCGAGCCACCTGAGCGGCTTTGCCTCCTCCTCTCCCTTCCCTCCCCCCGTCTTTCTCCAAAAATCCACCTTCCCCTCCTCCCCCCTCGCCCTGCACATGGCCCATCCCCGTTGTCGGGTTTTCCTGTCGCGAGCGAATCGCATCTCTTTCCCTGATTTTGCCAATAAAGAGCATCTCGCTGCGCCAAGTGCGTAGGGAAAGAAGGCAGCGCTACGCCAAGTGCGTGGGAGCAGCAGGTGGAAAGTCAGGGGAGGAGAAGACGCGGGTTAACCCGCGCGTACGTCATCTGCGTAGGGGTCGGCCGGCTTCTCGGCTGCTTGCCCGGTTCCCTTCCTTGCCTAAGCTATTAGAGTAGGAGGAAGCCCAATCGCTTCCTGAGGGAGTGGGCTGACAGGCTGTTGTTACGCCTCAGCCAGCTAAGCCAATCCTGTCCAGCGTTGTGTCCGACCCGAGAGCGTTGGCGACGGGGATAGGTCGAGCCGCCTACGGCTGCCACTACGTGCTTGACGTAGGGCCCCTGTCTTTCCTCCCCTTGTAGGCGGGTAGTGCCTCAGATAAAAGCGGAGGAGCCGGCGTATGAGTGTTGCGTGAATAGCGTGTTGCGCGCGGCATCGGAAAGCACCGGCGCATGCGCGCTGAGGGAAGGTGACGGTGCTGTTTTGAGGGGAGATCTCGCGCGGCTGTTGCTTCCTTTCATTCTCGGCTCCGGTCGGTGCTTTTTGTCGTCTCGCCGCTGTCATGAGTTACGACCGGGCGATCACCGTTTTCTCCCCGGACGGGCACCTGTTTCAGGTGGAATATGCCCAGGAGGCCGTGAAGAAAGGCTCCACCGCGGTAAAGAAAAGGCGCGCCTGAGGGGGAGGGAAGGGCCTCTGTGCCGCGGAGCATGGACGCGTTGGAACTCCAATTCCCATCACTCCCAGCCAGCAAGGCCCAATGTTCTCCGGCTCGGCCTCGGGTCTTGTCCCGTGGCCGGCGTGGACCAGGCCAAGCCTCTCCGAGCGCCCGCCTGAACTTTCCCATCGATTGGGTTAGGAAAGTCGCTAATTTAGAAGGCCCGACTCTTACAAAATACAGACTTAACCGGGTTGGAAGGGGCCTTGGAGGTCATCTAGTCCAGTCCTTTTCCTCAGACAGGAGACCCTATATACCATTCTGGTCAAAAATGGCTGTCCGGTTGCTTCTGAAACTCGATTCTAGAGGGTCCTTGTGGGCAGAAGAGCATTTTTATTTCCTTGGGACTGCAAAATTAAATAAAATAAAATAAAATAGGATGGCTGGCTTGTAAAAAAAAAAAAAGAAGAAGCAGCTTTTGGTGAAAAGACGCGTTTCGAGCCCTCTCTGGAACTGTAAGAACGATGGGCCTCTCCAGTAAAGACCTCTTTTGGGGGCTGGGTAAGATGGGCCTCCCTGGTTGGTCTTTTCAGGCATTTTGGAATTGAATTTCCCAGAGTTCTCAGGAAGTAGGGAGGGCCTCGAGTTTTGGAAGGAGCCGGCTGTAAACATCTGGCGGGGGGGGGCAGAGGTGATTTGATAGTATGGATCAGGGATCTTCAAGCTTGGCCCTTTTATGACTTGTGGACTTCAACTCCCAGAATTCCTCAGCCAGGCACTGGCTGAGGAATTCTGGGAGTTGAAGTCCACAAGTCATAAAAGGGCCAAGTTTGAAGACCCTTGGTATGGATACTAAGAGCCTTGGTGGAGCAGTGGGCTAATGCCTCCTTAAGTAACACCAGCTGCCTGCAATTAGTGCAGGTTCGCATCCCACCAGGCTCAAGGTTGACTCAGCCTTCCATCCTTCCGAGGTAGGTAAAATGAGGACCCAGATTGTTGGGGGCAATTAAGCTGACTTTGTAATAATGCCCCTTGGGTGTGTGTGTGTGAAAGCCCTAATAAGCAGGCATATACATAGAATGGAGGCTATTGCTAAGCACATTGATTTGTGCTTTAGATTGTAAGCCGCCCTGAGTCTTCGGAGAAGGGCGGGATATAAATGGGATTTTTTTAAAAAAGTATACATATTTATTATTATTTATTTTATTTATTGAACTTATATACCGCCCTTCTCCCGTAGGACCCAGGGCGATTCACAAGGCAATTACAACAACTACAATACAAAAAGTTAATAACAATTAAAATAGATTAAATTATCCTTGATTAAAAAATCTAAAACCCCTCTAAATGGAATTAAAATAAAAATAAATAAATAAATAAATAAATAACTCAGATGTGTAGTAGATATATACTGGTATGCGTTCACACTGTATACAATGCCATAACATGAGTTTTGGTTTGTAAGCTTTGTTGTGCGTATCTAATGAATTGTCTGAATTTTAGTTTAATGTTGTATGTTGTCAGTTAATTGGGGTTGCTTAACAGACTGATACAGAACATTGTGGATTGGTGTGATGTTAGGTTAGAAAAAAGGCAAGTGTGTCTGTTGGGTGGTGGTGGTGGTGGCTATACTAGAAGAAAAGCTCTGGTTTCTTTTGGCTCATCCTCTAAAGGGAGGATATTGTTTCATATTGAAGGGGTTAGATAAAGTTAGGCTTGTTGTTGCCTGTGGCCTGCCACATTTTCTATCCTTAGGATTGTTCTCGGAAGCTAAATAATTTAATGGGAAACATAGAAAGTGAAACAGACACTTGGTGAAGCTTATCTGTCTGGCAAGAACTTTAATTTTTCCAGTGCTGTATTTTATAAAAATGCTGTTTGCTCATGTTTTAAGCTTAATGTATAACATTTTACTTTTAGTTATAAGCATTCTTGAAATGGAAGGAGGGTAATCAAATAATGAAAGTGATGTGAGGTCCAGAAATGAGCACAACTTAGTTCATTTGTGGTGGGACAAGCCTAAACAATTCATAGAAAGGATTGGTAGAAAAGAATTAATTGACTGAAAGAGATTAGAAAAGAGACTATTAGTTATAAAATTTAAGGAATAGGAATTTCAGATTGAGGAGGCAGTCTGAGAGATTGTTTTGCAAGGAGTTAAAGGTATTAGAGACATCCCATAAATCACTGGACAGAATGTGAATAATGTACAATAGTTCTGGTAAAAAGTTGGGAGAATTAAAACCTGTAGTTACAGAAAGGGACTTTAAAGAGTAAAGATTGAAACACATTTCAAACTTTAAAGAGTGTTAACCTTATTTAATAAGTAAAGCAATATGAAAAGGTAAATTTGGCTGAGTGAAATAAAATATTTATATCTAAAGCAAGTAATTAAATTGCTGGATGGAGCAAACAGGTATAGCAAGTGTGTATTTGCAATTCTTCATTGGCTTATTGTGGGCTGTTTTTTAGGATTAAAAAAAATGAGCTATGATGCTTCAAGGTAATATGATGGACCTGAATGTAGTTATGGGAAGATGGCATTTTGAATGAAAGACGTTTTGGATCAAATCAGTATATTTTTCCTTGCATAGTTGCTTTCTTTACTTAAGAGGTTATACTGGACAGTTTTAGGGAATTAAAGAGAACTACAGACTGCTCATTATTTTCCTCAATCTCTTTTGAAGAAAAAGCTGGAAGATATATATTAAGCGCAGGTAATAAAACTGCTAGGGGAAATCAGTGAAGTTTTGAAGGAGGAAACAAGGATAAATTAAAATTCAGGGAAAAAATATGATGTTCCTTAATAAGAAAATGCACTAGGATTAACATTCAGCATGTCTGGATGGGAGAATACTCCCTGTATTTATTTGGGAGATCTGAATATGGAGTATGTCTGTCCTTAAAGATAGTGTACTAGCTACAACCCTTCCTGAATCAATCAGATTTGGCAAACATGCTTAATTACTTTGGTTATTCTCCTGACTACTGCCACATGTTTGATGAGGAATTGTCCTTGAAAGGTGTCTAAAAGTTGCAATTGGTGAAAAATGAGGCAAGTAAGCTACTAAACAATGGGAGATACTGGAGTCACAGAATGATTATGTAGAAAGTTGTGAACCGGTTGCTTGTTGCTTAACAAGTACAATTTAAAAATTTGATATAAACCTTTGAAGTCCTAAACAGTGTATTGGTAATTACTAAAGGTCTGTCATGATGTAATCTCTCCTGTGAGGTTAGAATGAGCAGGAAAAGAGGGCTCTTTGAAAGTGTTCCCGTTAATAGAGGGAGACATTTCTTGCCTATAGTAGATTGCACTCTTGACATTGTTCCCAGACAGTGGAATGCACCCCTTTAAGAGATGTGTTGGGACCCTATTCTTTCATCCTTTAGAAAATTTGTAAAGGCATCATCTATCTGTCTTTGAAGAGAGACGACTTCATCTTACATTTTTGTTTCTTTTTGTATTATTTTTAAAAATTGACTTGAACATTCACCAGAGTAGAAAGGCATAACATGCAACAAGTAAATAATAGTAATGCCCTCTGGTTGGTATAGGTCAGGGATAGACAAAGAGCCAAGGTTGCCTACCCCTGGTATAGGTGGCTGCTACAATTCTTTTGGATAGGTAGAGCTGACTGGGGCTGATCAGAATTGAGCTCCATGCCATGAGGGGCACCATGGGGGGGGGGGGAAGCACACATAAGGTTTCCTATTCCAGATAGTGCTGTTGTAGGAATGGGTTTTTTTGGAATATATTTCTGTTACCTGTTAAAACCACTGAGAAGCTTTGCCATACATGTTACAAATTTTCATATCAGATAATATTTAGCAACAAAACTATACTTTGATTCAACTTTTGTTTTGGATAATTAAAAGTTCCACGTTCAATCTAAGTAGACATCTCCCGGGTAGAATATAGAATGATTCTAGTCTGAAATGATAAAAAGGCATTTGTTTTGCTATTGGTATTTTTTAAAATAAACTAATATATGGGGAAGGTGCTTGATATGGTATGTAACGCCTTCATTTCATATTACAGGTTGGAGTACGAGGAAAAAATATTGTAGTTCTTGGTGTGGAGAAAAAATCTGTGGCGAAACTGCAAGATGAGAGAACTGTCCGAAAGATCTGTGCTCTTGATGACAATGTCTGCATGGCTTTTGCAGGTACTCCGTTGATGGATTTTCTTAATACAGCCTTTCCCCACTTTCATTTTTTTTAGATGTGTGTGAAACTATAAATCTGAGAATTCTTAGCCAGTGCATTCCTTTCTACAAAGACTAGAAATTACTGTTCCTGTGGATCTAATTTTTATTTGCAAAGAATCTCAACAAATTAAAAACATTGAGGCTAGGGGGAAAAAAATCTGTGGAGATCTCTTCTGTTCTGAAAATATAATGAAGGACTGTTTTCTTTATCCCTCAGGTCAATTTTAAATCTCTTTATTTTTTTAAAAAAAGTACTTTAAAATTAATTATTCTAATTAGTTTTTGAAATTCAAATCTTTATAATAAATAGTATTCTACTTTGAATGTTGAGAAAAAAATATAAATGGTTCAGAAATGACCATTAATTTTTCTATTAATGGAAATTTAATTATTTTGACTTGAATATGACAGTGTCATTCTTTTGTCAAATATTTCAGTAGCAGTGTTCAATTCCCTATTTTACTCTGCCCACCATTCCCCCCCACCCCCCGCTGGTGGGGGTGGATTTGATAGGATTAAAACTCTGCTGTTGGAATACTGTCTGCTCTAGAAGACTGGGAGATTCTTGAAATTTAAGTTTTCCTGATTTTACTAATCAGGTTAGCCAGCCCTGAAAGGTAGAATTCTATAGCCCTGGTTCATTTTTTTTACTTAACAATCAGATTTAGGAGCACAACATTCCTTGTTCTATCTCTTTTTCTAAATTAAAAGCTGCATTAACAATCTGAGTGGAAGAATGGCAGTCACAAAATGTCAGGTTAATCTTTCCTCTGTCCTTTTTCATTCAAAATCATCACTGGGAGGCTCATTAGATATCATCATAATGGAGGTATGCTGGGAATACATATATCATTTATCCACATCAAAAGAACATGTTTTCTGGAACATAGGATGAATATAGGCATAAAATAAATATTCATTTAACCAGTTTACTAAAGTAAAAATATTTTTACCTACTTTGCTAAAGGCAAATATTGATATTTTGAACTATTATTTACAGGTCTCACAGCAGATGCCCGGATAGTTATAAACAGAGCCCGCGTGGAATGTCAAAGCCATAGACTTACAGTGGAAGATCCTGTCACTGTGGAATATATTACACGTTATATTGCTAGCCTGAAGCAAGTATGTACATTTTTTAAAGGCCATATTCTTTGCTTAGTTTTATTGCAAAATTTGGGGGAAAATGGAATATAATATAGCTGCTTTTATTGGCTAAAAACAAAATCTAGTTTTCCCCCCAAAAGTAATTAAAGATAGTAGGAAATAATGTTTCCTATTCCAGTTATTAGATATTATGTTTGATTTTTTCTTGCAGATTTACACACAGATAGTCCTCGACTTAAACAATAGTCCATTTAGTGACCATTCAAAGTTACATCACTGGAAAAAGTGACTTATGACCATTTTATACACTTATGATTTGTAGTATCCCCATGGTCATGTGACTATTGTAGTGTCCCCATGGTCATATGATTAAAATTCAGACACTTGGCAGCTGACTCATATTTATGACGTTTGCTGTGTCCTGGGATCATGTGATCACCTTTTACAACCTACTGACAAGCAATATCAATGGGGAAGCCAGATTCACTTTAACAACTGTGCTACTAAACGACAGTAGTTCACTGAACAACTGTGGCAAGAAAGGTCGTAAAATGGGGCAAAACTCACTTAACAAAGGTCTCACTTAGCAACATAAATGTTGGCCTCAATTGTTCTTGTAAGTTGAGGACTACCTATACTTGCTTCCATCTTTGCCAACGTTACTTTAATTAAAGTGTATGATAACACTCATGAAGATGTTTTTCATTTCTTAAATATGCATTTAAAAACATTGCAAATCCCAGGCTGGATTAATGATTAATGAGTAAGCAGATGTTTAAAATATTAATTCTTCAACATCTTTTGGGTTAGAAGTAAATTTAGTTTTCCAAAAAAATATACAGTACTGTTTTGTAAATTTCAAAGAGCATGGATCTGAAAATTTGAAACAGCTGTTCTACACTTGCTGCAAGTATTTCAGTGCTGTTTGATCATTCAGAAGTTTTGCTTCTTTGATATGGGGCTAAGTTTCAAATTCAGTCTGTTTTGAAACTCCGAACTGCTGTCTGAAACAGGGACTTTTGTTCTTAAAATCTTATTGATCTCTTCAGAACATAATCTAATTTCTCAGTTGTCAAGTGCTGGTTCATAAATTTTTACATCTCTTGGCATACAGTTACAATAGTTCTATTTTAATAACACCTTTTCCCCCCCTCAGCGATACACCCAGAGTAATGGCCGCAGACCCTTTGGTATTTCTGCCCTTATTGTAGGGTTTGACTTTGATGGAACTCCGAGGCTATATCAGACTGACCCTTCTGGCACGTACCATGCTTGGAAGGTGAGTTGATCCATTAGATTTTGTGAAGATGAAAATGAAAGAGCACTTAAATCATATAAGTAAAACCTTCCATCAGATTAATTTCTCTCCTAATCTATGGAAGATCAGAAAGTATTAAACCGTTTAATCTAACCTTATTTTCCTTATTCCTTTGTCTCCAATTCTGGATTAGATATAGCCTTTTTAAAAACTGCTTAACCATACTTTGATTCAAAATAACACATTCCCTCTTATTCATAATCCATGTATTTTTCTGCTTTTATTTATATGGAGAAACCAGAGTTAGACTAGGTTCATACATCATACTAACCATAATGTAACTTGTTTGGTTTACCAAGATACGTGAACCCTGCGAAATGAAACATGGTTAAGCCAATTAGTTCACTGCTTTGCATAGGATTTAATGGACTACTAGAAAAGTAGCCCCAAGGTGAGATGGGTAGCAAATAAATTTAATAAATACATTTTAAAATGAACGCTAATCAATGTTGAATGATAGTGGAAGCAACAGCCAAAATGTCACCATTTGGTTAAAATTCTTTTGCCATTTGATTTCCATTATTTGTAGGAATGGTCTTGTTATTGTTTTTTGATAGTGATAGTACTGCAGAACTTTCCAGTCGACAATTGGAATTACTTCATTCTTTATTAAAAATATTTGGTTAGATATAGAAAATTCACCTGGTTGCCCATCTTACGTATGAACTCTGGGTAGCCAACAACAATGAAGAGCAATATACCGCGTTTCCCTGACCTAGTCTTATAATTTTTTTGCCTCCAGAAAGAGGCACCAGGTCTTATTTTTTGGGGGGTGTTTTTTCCATAGTCTTGCCTCGCAGCGGTGGCATCAACAGCTTTGCCCAGCCGGCCAGCTTCTTCTCCGGCCGAAGGAAATGCATCTGCAGCTGAGGATGCAGCCTCGGCTTGATGCGTGCAGTGGCCCCTGGCCTGCATTTTGCTGATAGAGGCCTTTCCGGAGGTCTCTGACGTCGAAATGCAAGCTGGGGAGCACCACAGAAGAACTGGGCCAGCAAGGCAGGTGTCTATTCATGGGAGGCCTGGCTGCAACAGTAAGTGGAGCATGTGGGGCAACTCCCACCCTACCCCGCCCTAGCTTGATTTTTAGGCATGAGCCTTGCCCCCAAACTAGGACTTATTTTGGGGGTAGGGCTTATATTAGAACTGTGATGGTGAACCTATGGCACACGTGCCACAGGTGACATGCAGAGCCCTCCCTGTGGGCACGTGTACCGTCGCCTCAGTCCTGGGCTTTCAGCTGGGTTTTATAAAACCTTTTCGCTTTAGGCCGCCGCCGCCATGTGCAAAAAAAAAAAGGTTCAATCAATCAATCTCAACTTCTCATGGAAAAAAAAAGATCTCGCAAAGTTGGAATTGATTGATTGAACTTTTTAGTCCCACCCAGTCTGCCGTTACCACTGCAGCCACACCCACCCATTGGGCCACACCCACCCGGCACCTGACGATACACAAGTGGGTTTTGGGTTGCAGTTTGGGCAATCGGTCTCTAAAAGGTTCGCCATCACTGTATTAGACCCACCCCCAAAAATCAAGCTAGCGCGGGGTAGGTCTGTCTTTTGGGGAAACACAGTAGTAAGTTAAAACTCAACCTCTGTCCAAATAATTAAAAGAATTTTAGCACAATAGCAAAGGCACAGTATAACAAACAGTCACACAAACTGCATTTGCAGTGGGTTTCCCTAACAGCTGAGGATTGGGGGGAAAAGCTAGCTCTTTGCTGCCTTCCAGAAGGCCAGAGGAGTTGGGGCCTTCAAAGGAGGCTGTTAACATGGGAGAGGCACTATAATATTGTAGTCCTGCGCTGTGAAATACTTTTGTCTTGACTGCTTTCCCTAGAGCCTAGAAATATGGAGGAGTAGAGGTATAGAGTAATTGGACCTGGAATTCAGCCATCAATAGGTTTTGTCACTTTGTGGAAAAAAGAACTGTGATATCTTTCACTAAGAATATTTGCATGTTGGGAGATTGTTTATGTTAATTGGATCCAAATGCTTGCAATTTGGTTTCATAGTATCTGATAAATTGTTAAATACTAGCTGGAGGCATTTTAGGCTATCAGATGAAACATTTAAATACGTAAATATTTCATTTGACATTTTTCATCAGTTTGCCAAGTTTTGCCCAGTCTATTTCTTTATCCTAGGCTAATGCAATTGGCAGAGGAGCAAAATCCGTGCGGGAATTTTTGGAGAAAAACTATACTGATGAAGCCATTGAAACTGATGATCTGACAATTAAACTTGTTATCAAAGCCCTTCTTGAAGTAAGTGTCAACGTCTGAATTGTTCCTAACCTGATTATTTTGATAATTAACAAGCTAAATAGTGCCCTAATACTTTAATATTCTTTAATTTCATTCAGTAAAATTAAGACCCAGAGTTCTTTGCCTGGTTTTAAGATTGATTTGGAAGAAATACACTTTTTCTGGGTGTTTTAAATTTATTAGATTGAAGTACTCTTAGATGTATCATGTAGTTCAAATGGGATGTCAAACCAAAAATCCTTAATTGTAACACATTTGTAACAAAGTCTTTTTCTGAATTTCTGCAATTTAAGGTTGTTCAATCTGGTGGAAAAAATATTGAGCTGGCTGTTATGAGAAGAAGCCAACCTCTCAAGGTAAACTGATTTAAGTAATACTAATTTTTTGTTTTGAGGATTAGTTGCTGTATCATGGTCTTTAGTTGCTTGCACTTGAAATGTCATGGCTTCCTATTAAATAATATAGATAATTGGCATCTATACATGATACTTCTAAAGCCTAAATAAAGCAATAAATCATTCCAAACCATTCTGTTTCACTCATTCCCTTTCATTCCTATATTGATGTATACATTCCAGCAGAATTTTTCAAGCTGGATAACTTGAAAGATGTGTGGATTTCAATTCACAGAATTCCTCAGCCAAATCCCAAAAATACTCGGGTCCATACCACTTAAAATCCCAGAGTTAGAAAAATACTGTACTATTGAACAGTGATCCGCAACCTTTTGGGCTCCAGGTACCGGTTCCATGGAGGGCAGTTTTCTGCAGCCCGTGGAGAGTGTGGTTTCATGTACTGTCTGGATCCCATGTATGTGCGAGTGGGGCTTTGCTTGCTTGTATGACCCAGTTCCTGCCGGGCCTTGAACAGGTGCCGATCCGCAGCCTGTGGGTTGGGACCCTGGTGTAGAACATTATAAATGCAATGTGAAATTTTGCCTCAAATAAAAAATATATATTGTACAATCATTTCACATTGAGTTAACAACAGTATCCTTGATCTAAGAGGGCTAGAAAAGATGGGGATGAATAAAATAGGTAATGGACTTATCTGTTTTTTCTCTTCCGCTGGCTTGCTTAACTGGACCATTAATCTCTGCTATTGTCAATAAAAATCCTTCAGAGGGTGAGAGAATTTGTTAGGAAACCGGCTACACTGAAACCCCTGGTTACATAAGACTTGAAACTGACCAATTGATTGTAATCTCCTCACTTCCCTATAGATACTGAGCCCTGATGAAATTGAAAAATATGTTGCCGAAATTGAAAAAGAGAAAGAAGAGAATGAGAAGAAGAAACAGAAGAAAACCACAACATGATGAATTTCTTTAGTTTTGGTTTTTAAATCAATCATGAGTCTGTATAGATATGTAAGCATTCTATTTCCTTGTTCTCTGCCCCTTTTAAGAGGTCTACAATAAAGCACCTGTTTTTTTAAGCTTGTTACTAGAAGAGGCTCCATTCTTACATGTATGTGTATGTATGTATGTGTATATATAAGCCAGACTGCAATAATACCAGTTTTTCTAAACAAAAATAGAAAATGTTTTCATAACTTGTTCAGGAATGCACAATTTGACATAAAAGATACCTTTTATTACTATTATTCTATTACTGTTTATCACCACTGCTGCATTGCTAGTGTTTATGTTCCAATTTGTTAAAATTCATCAGGGTAATGATTGACGAAGCCTAAAATTGCTGAAACCTCACTCCAACATAATGTGGAAATGGTTCATATTTAAGTCCTGCACTTAACTATGAAAGATAAAATGTAAACGTGGTCTCGGTAGAATGTTTGACAGTAGATCTATGTGTGAATTAATTTCTAACTGCGTGGCAGTAAATTTCAATAAAATCATTTTGGCAGGTAGTCATAGAAATTCTCATACAGACTGAGGATGGGACCATGGTTGTAATGTCACCCTGAAATTATGAAAATGTTACCATAATTTTGCTTTTTTCAAAAAAATATATTGGTGTTGAGCACTTTTCTTATAAGCTAATCTGGTTTTGTTCTTTTGTCAGTTCCAGGCAATCATCAAGTCATGGGAGTTACAATCCAAACCTTCAAATAGTTGGCAAACACATACCAAACAGTGTATTTTGTGGGAGAAGGATGCAGTCTGTTGAAAAGTATTTGCATATAGAGCAATTGGAAAATAGTGGCTATTGAGCTGAATCATTACAAAAAGAGGGTTTTGTGTAGTTTAGAGCAAATAAGCATGACAGCAAAGATTCTGTAAAAAAAATCTCTTCCTTGAATAACGGTCCCTTCTTGATTTTGCAGCCCTGATAGAATAAGATAGAAAATTAGATCAGGGCTAAGTCAAGATTCACAGGACAGATCTGAACACTGGAAGAACTGTGGCACGTGCTGGGGAATACTTGTGAGCCTTTGAAAGATTTGATTCACAAAGATCAAATTCAAAGACTCAGATATAGTAATGCAGGGCTTTTCAACCAGTGGTACAGGTACCACCTGTGGTACATTGTCACCTGACAGGTGGTACGCAACCATCCTAGAAAAGTGGTAGCGGGGGAGGGGAATGAGCTGAACCGGTGGCAGCACCACACAAGCCTGAGCGAGAGACGGCTGGAGCCGCAGGGCTGTCAGGGCTCAGCGGAAGCACCAGGATCAGCGCCAGGTTCCAGCTGGAGCTCAACGCTGATCCTGGTGCTTCTGCTGAGCCCAGAAGAAGCACCGATCAGCTGGAATGTTGCAGCATCTCCAGGCTCTTGTGATTTACATTCAGATGCTTGGCAACTGATTCATATTTATGATGGTCACAGTGTCCCAGGGTCATGTGAAGTGACCAAAACCTGCTGCAACCACCCAGCAGACCGGGGGGGGGGGGGGGGCGGAATAAAAACCAAACACCCACCCCATCCCACCCCCGCTGCTAATCCTCAACAGAAATGCTCACAACAATGAAAACCTCGAACAGGAGGAAGAGCGCCGCCAGGCAGGCAGACGAGTGTCTTGCTCGGCTGTGGCTTTTTTCAGTGCCATTGTAACTTCAAAACAGTCACTAAGCGAACTGTTGTAAGTCGAGGACTACCTGTACTTCATCACTTTTTCCTTGGTCATCAAGTTCTTGACACCTTGCTAGGCAACTGGTGGTACTCGGATGTTGCCCTATCCTAAAAGTGGTACAATGGGTGAAAAGGTTGAAAAGCCCGGTAGTAATGAATAGAAAAATCATTTTTAAGATGTTCCACATGATTTATTCTATTCTTCCGATTTAGAAAGTGAAGAAACTTGACTTCTGAAGTGATAGCAGGATGCTTCTATTAACACCAGTGATACTTTCAGAGCAAGTAGTTGTAAAGGGTGTGTTTCTAATGGATTTTTATCAGTATTAATACTGAACTGCCAATTACCAAATTCAAGAAAATGTGTTCTAACATTATAAACCACCCAAATTTTTCATTATCAGGGCAGTCTATTAATCTCTAAAGCTCAAATTGGTACGTGTTAAGCCATATAATGCAAGTAAGAGGCTATTGCTCTGTTGTAAACCACACAGTTCTGCCATGCAGTATTCACATGTATAGCCAGGACTGGAAAGTTGCTATGTTGCAGAATTACGTGGGTCAAAGGTTGGCTTCTTTGCAAGATGAATTACTATCTTCACAGAACATCTAGGGACGTCTTAATTTGAATTGTGAGTTGCATAATCAGATTTAGCTGTTTTCATTAGTAAGTGTATGGCACAAATCCCATCAAAATTTCAAATCTGTTCAAAGACACTCAATGGACCTTGTCTATTTTGTTCAATTACATGCTCGTGTGTGCTTTGCAAGGATACTTTTTTTCTCTCTTAAGCAACCATTTTGCTCTTCTTTCAGATGGTCCCTGCGAACTGCAACGTGTAGCATAAGGTTATATTTCATAAAGACATAAATGTTAACTATTTAAAACTGCCAAACTTTGCTGGCCTCAGATTGGTTTTCCTAAAAGGACACCCAGACCAATTTTAAAAGTTTTATTCACCAAGTTTTTCAGCGTCTTTTATCCAGACAGAAGTATTTATGTTTCAAAATAGAGATTAAAGAGCAAGTCGCTAGGCTTCCAGGAGAAAATGTTGAAACTTCAGCAATAAAGAACAAGCTTTATAAATGACATGCAGTTAACATGTTACTTGTATGAAAGTGCTTTTGATGCAAGCAGAAAATGTGGCTGCATGCACATGCGTGTTTTTTTTTCTTAACATGAGAAATCATGTATCTAATTCTGGGCATCCTAAATGCAGCATCATCCTGATTTTGCAAGTTTGCCTAACCCTTTGATTGAAAACTTTAAAAAAAACCAAAAAGCTGAGAATGGTTAAACATTTACATGTTTATTTATAATTACAATTTACATGACTCCATAATGCGACCTCACCACAACGTGTCACTCTGTGCGATGAAGGCCTACAAAAGAAACTCAAAGCTTTACACCAACTTAATGCAAGACCTAGGGGAGCCATGGAAATGGGGGAGGCAGGGAGGAGACATGGCCTCCAGTACGGAAGCCTTTCAACAAAATATTTCTACAAGATAAACAAAAGTGGCACAAACCTATTACTAAAGGCTTGACCAATTTCCATGCAAGTGTATAATCCCTGTGTGCTCCTATCCTCCACAACTATTTTAAAAACAAGCAAAAAAACCGAACTATTTATAAAGTTGGAGGATGATAAGACCAACTGAATTTATTGAATGCCCAAGCTTCATTTACAAGTTGCATCTCGCATTTTGAGGCCACATGAAGCTTGGAACTTTTCCCCTTTAAATCGAGAGATTAAAAAAAAAGATCCCTCAAACTTTTGCTGAAAGGGCATGATGTGAGTTTTCGCTTTCTCCGCCGAGAGAAAATTCGCAGTGGCGTAGAACGGCTTCATCATTAGAAAATCGACCATGGCATTCATCCCGGATCCGTCTGAGATAACTAATTCTTCTGAGGGGTGACCAGCACTCCAAGCAACTCTGCAGTGTGTAACTCTCCAAAGAAAGATTTCTCGAGGGGCAAATCAGGATTTACAGATACATGGTCAGCAACAAATCCCATCACTACATCACACAACATATTTTTTTTTGCACTAGAATTGGTTTCTAGACATCAAAACAATCTGCTCCAAAGGGGGGGAGGATGAGGAAGGTGAAGAGAAAAGCACAGAAGTCAGAAGGATGCCAGCAGACTTGTCAGCTCTCCACATTTAAGTCACTGGTTTCATTTTTTTTTTTTTTTGAAGAGTTCAGAATTGCATCCCTTTCTTTAGGAATAGAACAAGCGCTGCGCCGTGTTCAACTACAACAGCAGCTAGAACTTAAAGAAGCAGCACAGGTTCCATGCACTACTTGCAAAAGACCCTCACCCGCAAAAAGAGAAAAATTGGGAGGGAGAAAAAAAAAAAGAGAACTTCTTGATTCGGTGGATCCTGAGCACACTCCGGTTGAAGTAATCCCAGTTGCCCCCATCTGCTGTGATAAGACTTAACAACAATCCCATCTGAATTCAGGCTTGTGAAGGTCAAGTTTCATCCACCCATTCTTTTTTAAGTGCAGCAGTTTGTATTGTTCCCTCCTTCCTATGTACATGATTTCATAGCAATGGGGTTGAAAGCTCTAAAAATAAAAACGAGAGACATGGTGTTTTTTCTTCTCAAATATACAATAAATGTATTCAATTTGTTCGCTGCCCCTCTCGCTGCAAGTTGACACTTTTATCTAAAAGACTGCTGGATGCTCATTTACTTCAAATGAATAAGAAAGGGGTGGAGGCACAGGAGACATTGTTAACCTTTTCCCAAGAAAGAACAGGAGAATTTGAGGGCATTGGGCGTTTACGATTCCCAGACTTGTCTCAAATGGTATAGGGTCGCGGTGGCGAACCTGTGGCACGCGTGCCACAGGTGGCACGCAGAGCCCTCCCTGTGGGCACGCGCGCCATCGCCCCAGTCCTAGGCCTTCAGCTGGGTTTTATAAAACCTTTTCGCTTTAGGACTCCACCGCCGTGTACAAAAAAAGTTCAATCGATCAGTCAATTTCAACTTCTCGCGGGGAAAAAAAAGTTCTCGCAAGTTGGAATCGATTGACTTTTTAGTCCCACCCAGTCTGCCGTTACCACTGCAGCCACGCCCACCCAAAGGGCCATACCCACCCAAAGGGCCATACCCACCCAAAGGGCCACGCCCAACCGGCACCCAATGATACGTAAGTGGGTTTTGGGTTGCAGTTTGGGCACTCGGTCTCTAAAAGGTTCGCCATCACTGGTATAGGGTATCCTGCTTGAACATGGGGTTGGACTAGAAGGCCTCCAAAGTCCCAGCTCTATTCTGATTGACTTATTGATTGATATCACCTTCAAAGTACATTGAAAGTATTTTAAGTCCTAAAGGTTAATTATGTACAGCTAGTCCCTCCACTTAGTGACAGTCTGAAGTTACAACAGACGTCCCAAACGTTGCAAATAAGATCTGTTTCTGAAGAGTCGATGGCCACTCCCGGTCATGTGATTGCATTTTGGGGGCCTGGCAATTGGCCCACGTTTCTGACCATTTGCAGCACCCCAGTCATGCAACCGTGACTGAGGACGTTACCACCAAAACCTGGCATTTACTTTTGGCATAAAAATGTCCCGTCTTAAGCAACTTAATGACGGTGGCCTTTGCTTAATAATCACGTATTCACCTAATGGCCAATACAAAAAAGGTCGTAAAATCGGGGGTCAGTCACGTGGGCGATCCACTTTATGGATGATCCAAAATTGATAACCGTTAACGGGCAGGTTCTATTATGGTCATAAACTGAGGATTACAAAGCCCTTGAAAAATTCTCCCTGTGAGAAAAGCTTGGGCTACTGTAAAAGCAACTATTTCGCTACTTTAAATATCCCCCAAAGAGTCTAATTAGTTACTTTTGAGGAACAGACTCATTATAAGCAAACGATTTAATTTTCTTCATTCATCCCAGCTGCTCTATTAAGAAAGCTGAACCTGAAATACTTTTAATTCTGTAACTTACCTGCAGAATTCAAACTCTTCCAGTACCAACTCTGGGAGTGGCTTGACTTCGCCGCACAGCTCCAGACCCCCTTCCACCACGAAATCCCCCACGAAAACTGCGGCCACGGAGAAATCGTCCAGAAACACCGAATGTCTCTGTGTTCAGCTTCCGCTCTTCAGCCCATGTTGTACGTCGCGAACTAAAAAACAAAAGTAACCAGCTCTCTTGTTACAGTTAAGTTCTCTTTAACTTCCCGATGTAAAGCTCTTGACTCCAGCAAAGAGCAAGACTAAAGCCATCGCATCATTTCCCACACAAAGGTCACAAAATATAAAGTGTGCTTTATGTTTGTAATTTTTCAAATCATATTGTTGTGGCTGAATTTTCCAAAACATGTACTGTAGATCCAAGTAATTTCAGAAGGATGAATTGGGGATAAAGGATTCGGTAACCAAGCAGTATTTATGGGTTACTTCCTGCCAAGAATATGTTATATACATTTGGCTTCTTTTTCCTGCTTCTCTCTCACGCTAAAATCTTAATTAGGGCTTTTCAAGCATGGCGTCAATAATCCGGGAAGGGCTGTGGGTAAAATCTACAATATAGTACAAAACTGAGAAAGGCATTCCTTTGCAACTGAAACAAGGACCAGGGGACTGCAGATTTAAGGACATTCATTTGTTGAAAAGCAAATTCCTGCTCAACATTGGGGTATAGAAGAACAAAAA
The DNA here is from genome assembly GCF_964194415.1 of Vipera berus. Classification (NCBI taxonomy): domain Eukaryota; kingdom Metazoa; phylum Chordata; class Lepidosauria; order Squamata; family Viperidae; genus Vipera; species Vipera berus. The sequence goes on from NC_138204.1 coordinate 10,747,895, forward strand.
ACATTAAGATTCAAGGTGCTGGTGATGACCTATAAAGCCCTAAATGGCTTGGGTCCGGACTATCTAAGGGAACACCTGCTGCCGGCATCAACTTCCCATCGTCCTGTGCGCTCCCATAGGGAGGGTCTCCTTAGGGTGCCGCCGGTCAGGGAATGCCGGCAGGTGATCCCCAGAGGGAGGGCATTCTCTGTGGGTGCGCCTGCCCTTTGGAATGATTTACCTGTGGGACTCTGGACTGCCCCCGACCTGCGCTCGTTTCGCCGGGACCTGAAAACCTGGCTTTTCGATCTTTCTGGCCTGGACTGAGGGGTTTTTTAGTTTTAAGTTTTAACATTGTTTTATTGTTGGGCTATTAATTAATTGTTTTTAATTCTATTTTTTAATCTTAATTTTATATTGTCTTTTAAATATCGCCCTGTAAACCGCCCTGAGTCCTTCGGGAATAGGGCGGTATAGAAAACTAATTAAATAAATAAATAAATAAAATAATAAAATTAGCGTGGAAGAGATAAAATAAAGCTGCGAGAGTTACTGTTTGTTACCTAGACTTCAGTTCCGATGAGATGTTATCGAAGAAAGATTTTGTTTTGTCATAATAGCAGTTGGGCCCCAGTAGATCTTCATCTGGATTGCCATCACAGTTTTCAGCAGCCATAGTAGGCTCTCCCTTATCTTCACCGGTCTCAACTTTATCATCTGATAAGGGTTAGGGGGAGGAATCATTATTTTAAAATGTGCATATATGCAACAAGCTATATTGGTACTAGATCAGGGGTCTCCAAACTTGGCACTTTTAAAGACGTGTGGACTTCAGCTCCCAGAATCCTTCAGCCAGCATGGCTGGCTGATGAATTCTGGGAGTTGAAGTCCACAAGTCTTAAAGTTGCCAACTTTAGAAACCCCTGTACTGGAAGTTTTCTTTCACCCATATTAAGGAGTGGGGGACTGGGATACAAGAAACAGCCCAAATACTAACCCTTGAAATTAAGTTTCTTCCTGAATTCTTTATCCAATTCTTCTCGGTTGAACTGCGCGTTGGCGCTTTCAAAATCAAAGTCACCTTCAAACTTTATGGTATTCTCTTTCACAGTAGCTGGTCGATTCTGTCCTCGGGAACGATTCCTAGTTCTTCTATTTCCTAAACAGAAGAGGTTACAATCTCCTAGCGAGAATTCATTTAATTTTAGACAAAGCAAGGCTTGACCTCATATGCTCCTTGCTTAAGGCAGTGCACACAATGCTGTGCTTTTCAACATCATTTGAATGCCACAGAAGTGATGCCAGCAAGCTGGCTGATCTGGTATTTCTCATTCTGTTAATACTTGACTGGCATGAATACCTAGAATTTGACAAGACATCTCCTTACGCTCAACAGAAGGCATCCATCAAATCAGAAACTTCCAAGAAATTTTGCTTCTGAATCTTGTTATACAGGTAGTCCTCGACTTACAGCCATTCTCTTAGTGATCATTCAAAGTTGCAACAGCACTGGAAAAACCGACTTATGACTGTTTTTCACACTTACGACTGTTGCAGCAATCCCCCATGGTCACATGATCAAAATTTGGACGCTCAACAACTGGCATGTATTTATGAAGGTTGCAGTTTTCTGGGATCATGTGATCACCTTTTGTGCCCTTAAGACACAATGGGGAAGCCAATTTCATTTCACAACTGTGTTACTAACTTAACAACTACCAGTGATTCACTTAACGACTGCGGCAAGAAAGGTCGTAAAATGAGGCAAAACTCACTTGACAACTGTCTTGCTTAGCAATGGAAATTTTGGGCTCAATTCTGGTCGTAAGTTGAGGGCTACCTGTATTCCAACATAGTGAAAAATAATTCTATTTAATTTAGGACTATTTTGCTTAACAACTTCCACTCTCCTGAACTTTACAGAAACAAGTTCTTGCATCCTAATTCATCTTTACATTTTGACTTAAGATTTGAAACATTTCTCCTGGAGCAGCACAGCTTCCTAGGCTAACCCTACCCAAGCCATATTACTCCACAAGACTTCAGGTCCTTGTGGATTGTAGAGATGTCCTCTCGTGGTAATTCCGTTTTTCATGCAGAGATGTTGAACTGTTCTAGCCTTCAACTAAAGTAGGAATATACTGAATTAATTAGGAATAATTAATGTTTATCCTTCTGTGAAAGGCGGCATTACAGAAGTAATGCAGAAGAGGGCAATTCAGTTGCTTTGAAGAATTAAATTCAATTACTTTGGACAATTTACAATCAGGTAACATACCTGATCTCCTCCTCTGGGGCCTTCTATTCTCATCATTCACCTGCCCTTGCGTTTGCACAGGTGGTGGGTCAACTATATCTAGGACAAAATAGGAAAACCTGTTCACTCCACAGAGCCAAGATGCTGAAAGGCAACAGCTGATGGCAGTTCCAATTATTATTAATTTAAAACACTGGCATATTGTCTGAAGGAAAAGATTTCAGTACCATTTGTCTTGTTATTCTGCTGAATCTGACGGGTGTTGCGTGGAATGGCTGGAGGAGCTTTGACTGCCTTTTTGGGATTCAAGCTGTTATCCAGTGGGCCAGTCTGAACAGCCTGCTCCACCATTGGACTTTTGCGCACTGAATGAACAGATGGAAAAGCGGCACCTGGGAGAAACCAAGCAATGTCAGTAGCCCCTACACTCGTTCAGACCAAACTTGACTTGTGCTCAAGAGAGATTTTGGCTTCCCCCTCAAATCCTGTCAAAAGGATTTGAAACGGAATCCTCTCCTGAAAGTGGCTTACTCTAGGAAGCATTAGCGACTGATCAAGAACACCGCACGGATGGAGATGCTACAAGGCACAAATTCCATTTTCCATTTATAGTTCCCAAATAGCAGCATTTCAACAGGATAAATAAATTTGGCTGTGCGTATTTCACCCCAAACCCGACAGGTGCTCTGATTTAGATGAAAATCACACACTTTGAATCTTTGGGAAGAAAGTCTGAAAGTTAAGCTCTTTCACACAGAGATGTGAGTATTGACATAATGGAAAGACCTGGATCACACAACACACGGAAGTTGAAGTGTTGTTCTTTTGACTAAGTTACAATTGACTGGATAAGTGCAGCGTGCTAAGCCAAAGCCAAACAAGGAATATTGCTCAGAGTGACATACGCATGTGCCCACATTTACAAAGGGGTAACTTGCTTGATCGTCAGGTGATTATAATCACGGATTCCTCACCATACCAAAAACTTTTGACACAGGCAGCTAGCATTAAAGTTCCACCGATGCTCAAAGGTACCCCTATAAAAGCATACCAATTTCAGACAGACGGGAATTTGCTAGCAGATCGGACCTATCCATTCCAGTAAAGTTAAAAGCAGCAAATCTAAACATCCCATAATAATCTGGTTCAAGGGAAAACATAGCTTTTCTTGGGAGGGCACACATTCAAACTTTTACCAGAATCGGTGTGTTTCAGAAGAAAATCATTTAGACTTCAATGGGTTTCTTTATCTGGGAAAATAGTTTCTAACGCAGATACCACATTAAAAAAAAAGTCATTTGGAAGCCACTCCACTCAAAACATGCAAATTTAGAATACCTGCGAGACAGTTGTTATAAAAGCAAACTCAACAAAGCCTCCGTGAGGAAAGAGACAAGGTTTCAGCCTATGTCCCTGTAAAAGAATTAGGAGCTGACACCAGGAAGTTACAAAAGCCTTTTAAGGGGGAGGAACAGAGCCGTAAGAAAGGATTTAGAAAAGCAACTACAATAATTCAGAGATGGTTTCTTGACCTGATCTGTCTTGAGTTGACAAGTCCTCTTGACAGGTCTTAAATTTTATATTTAGTATTTTTTTCTAGCTATTTTAACTCTGATAACAGCAGGAAGCAGTTGTGAAGCAAATAAAAACACAGCAAGATCAAGGTTCTCGCTAAGGACACTGCAAGCTTCTGTTTTGGAAGGGAATTATGACATGCAGATATACATGGATTCCTGTAACTCTTCAACTGCAGAATTCAGTTAACTGAATATATAACTCTTTCTTTATGATTTACGATCAAGTTCATCTCTTTCCCATCAAGTATTCCATTACTGTGGTGCTGGTTGAAAGATCATATGCAAGAAAACAAATTATAAAAAATAGAATCATCTGTAAACCTTGTCTGGGTCCCACATATCTACTTTAAAAAAACAACCAACCACAACATAATTGTACTTGAAACTAACTTACACAGTAGGCAATTGTACAGAGATATACATTTCTACAGTAAGATGAAGTCCAACCACTTAGTAACTAAATTATTGAAAATTAGATCTGAACCACGAAATCTGATTTGGATAAAGGGATGCGGTGGCTCAGTGGGTTAGGACGCTGAGCTTGTTGATCAGATGGTTGGCAGTTTGGCGGGTCAAATCCCGAGTGCTGCGTAACAGTGAGCGCCTGTTACTCGTCCCAGCTTCTGCCAACCTAGCAGTTCGAAAGCACGTAAAAATGCAAGTAGAAAAATAGGGACCACTACGGTGGGAAGGTAACAGCGTTCCGTGCGCCTTTGGCGTCTAGTCATGCCGGCCACATGACCACGGAGACGTCCTTGGACAAGCGCTGGCTCTTCGGCTTTGAAACGGAGATGAGCACCGGCCCCTAGAGTCAGAAACGACTAGCACGCATGTGCGGGGGAACCTTTACCTTTATATGCTTTAAAAGGTAAAGGTAAAGGTTCTCCCGCACATGCGTGCTAGTCGTTTCCAACTATAGGGGCCGGTGCTCATCTCTGTTTCAAAGCTGAAGAGCCAGTGCTTGTCCGAGGACGTCTCCATGGTCATGTGGCTGGCATGACTAGACACCAAAGGCGCACGGAACGCTGTTACCTTCCCACCGTAGTGGTCCCTATTTTTCTACTTGCATTTTTTACGTGCTTTCGAACTGCTAGGTTGGCAGAAGCTGGGACGAGTAACAGGCGCTCACTCTGTTACGCGGCACTCGGGATTTGACCCGCCAAACTGCCGACCTTCTGATCGACAAGCTCAGCGTCCTAACCCACTGAGCCACCACGTCCCCCCTACAGGTATATGCTTACAGGCTTGTTACATATTAAGTTACTGCTTGAAAAGTAAAAGCAGTAAAAAAAACCACTGGAGGTTTTTAAGTAGAGACTGGACAGTCACTTATCTGAAATGGTATAGGGTCTCCTGCTTGACCAAGGGGTTGGACTAGAAGGCCTCCAAGGTCCCTTCCAGCTCTATTCTGATTGATATATTTGTGCAATGCTTGTGTTACGTCAAAACCTCTTGAAACCTTTTTTAAATGGCCCTGAAGACGGAAAAAAAAATTCTAGAGCTGCAAATAACTTCTAAGATGCCCAGCTGACAAAATAGCAGTACCTTTTCTGAATATCCAATGCAAGAAATCCAGAAAACGTCCATTACTTAAAAGCCACTCACAGCTTCCCCCAAATATGATTCTGAGGAGATTTGCAACTTCAAATAGCTCTTTCTTGACCTCTGCTTTAGACAATCCAAAATTCAAGAGGAAGTGTGAAGGAAATGCCACCAACCCCACCCCGCTGCCGAGCATTACCGGTGTTGAACATTATTCAAGAAAATGCACCAAAAGGCATTTAGAAAGCAAAAAAATAATAATAATATAATCACCTGAAGAAAACAAGAATCGACTCTCTGACGGAAAATCTTACTGTAGAAATGTTCAGTACCGAACAAAGAGGTTGCTACTTGTCCTCTGCTTCCCAACTATTACCTACCCGTTGCTGAGCCCTGGCCTCGCACGCTTGCCACAGAATTCGAGCAAGAGGAAACTCCGGGCCCATCAACTTAGTCAGGATGCCAAATTCTCCAGGCCGTAATTTGTCTGGCCAAACCGTTTTACCAAATGTTAAGCCACTGCGTTCCAACACCAGCCAGGAATTCACAACACGTGCCCATGTACAATGAATTGCTTTCTGGATGTCCTATCACCTGCCAATACACTAAACATTGTAGGGAATAATTTCTCCCAGCTTTAATTTTTATTCTTCCCCCTCTCCCCCCCCCCACTTCTCTTAGTTGCACAGACAGGACTATTTTTTTGCAAAGTAGAAGGCTTCCAAATCTGCCACAGCTTGTTCTCCGTGTGTTTACGTTCCCAAATTTCTCTGGCTCTGCCCTGCACTCTCCCTTCTGTCTGGTTTTTCACCTCAGAACGTGAAAATGAGTGGCTAAGAAAGGCGAGTTCCTGTTCGGTCTATCCGTCTGATACCTGAAGTGGAAGCAAGTGCACCAAAAGGCTTTCAGAAATAATTACTGCAGTAATTCTTGCACACGTTACTCTGTTTGGGAAGAAGAAAGGGGTTGTTGTTTTTTTAAAAAAAATAAAAATAAAAAAATAAAACAAAAACAAAGCTTTTGCGAACACCGTGCAATAATTCTTCTAAAACTCGGAATCCTCAAGCTGCTGTTACCCTTAGAAGACAACAGATGTGGCTCTGATGACATGTCAGGCTCTGAAACTGGCTGTGGAGATGAAGAAGTGCTAGGACTGGAAGCAGCGGCTGACGCTGGAGGGCTTACCAGCTTCTCTAGAAAGACAAGACAAGGGAGGAGAAGAAAAAAAGCAGAGGAGGAGAATGGTGAGACACAGGGCAGTACTGACATCCAGGTGACTTGAGGAGAGAAGGTTTAAGCAGCTAACATATTGGAGTCGTGGCCAGGGGGGCATTTGCCCAGGTTCGCCTGGTGCGCCAGTTGCGCCCCTATCTGGACCGAGATGCTTTACGTACGGTCAGTCATGCGCTCGTTACCTCCCGTGTTGATTGCTGCAATGCTCTCTACATGGAGCTGCCTTTGAAGACCACCCGGAGACTTCAGCTGGTGCAGAATGCGGCTGCGCGGGTTGTGATGGGAGCATCCCGATACTCCCATATTACACCCCTCCTGAGTGAGCTGCATTGGTTACCGGTTGCTCTCCGGGTGAGATTTAAGGTGCTGATTCTTACCTTTAAAGCCCTACATGGCCTAGGCCCGGGATACCTGCAGGACCGTCTGCTGCCAGGAACGACTTCCCGTCGCCCTGTGCGCTCACACAGAGAGGGCCTCCTCAGGGTGTCGTCGGCCAATGTTGGCTGGCGACCCCCAGGGGGAGGGCCTTCTCTGTGGGGGCACCTGCCCTGTGGAATCAGCTTCCCTTGGAGCTCTGGATGACCCCAGATCTCCGGTCCTTTCGTCGTGACCTTAAGACATTTCTTTTCCAACAGGCCAACCTGAACTGATGATAATGGGGTTTTTAATCTGGTTTTAAGGTTTTATTGGGGCTATAGATATAGTTTAATTTTAATTTTAATATTTGTATTCTCTTGTATTTTATTGTTGTTAGCCGCCCTGAGTCCTTTGGGAGATAAGGCAGCATATAAGTCCCAATAAATAAATAAATAATTATTTTTTAAAAAAAAAAGTTCTGAAACTTGGAAGAATTTGACCAGGGAACAAGACGGGTCCTGGTTAAGTTGCCCACCGTCAGATGTACGTTGCACGTCACATGCTCACTTTATGCAGAAATACTTTAATAAAAGGGACAGAAATGAAGAAATGGGCAAAAAAACCCCAACGTTTTGTAATTTAACAGCGAGCACTTTATTTTTCCTGAACGACGGTGAAAACGTGAGTAAATTTTCACACTGCTCAGAACTGTACATAAAGAGAAAATTCCTGTTTCCAAAAGTATGTTAAGTGTCCGTGTAGAAAACAGAGTCCAACAATTCATCTACCCCTTACGAAAAACCTAAAAGAGTAACTGCTCAGATGGACTGAAAAGAGGAAGGAATCCTAGGGTTAGGGTTCAAACTGATATTCATTACTTTGTGCATTTTTAGTAGCCTGTCTAAAAGTGGATTAGTTGAACAAGCTTCACTTAATAACCTTGTTTGAAAACCAGTAAGCAGTTAGGTTTTTCATAAAGCAACAAGCGTAACTTCTGGAGACGCTGGTGTTTGCTAGGCTAGGCTTTCCACAACCTAGAAATGGCCCAAGTTCAATGCACCTTTAGTCTAATTCTCACTCTACGCACCAGAGTCTGTGCTACGGTGGGATGTCTTCAGATGGGAGAGTTGCAAAATGAAATGTTTTCCTGCAATGCTTTGAAATAAATTATTATTATTTTTTTAAAAAAAATAACGCTGTCCCCTTATTCATCAACCTGTATTTCTCCCTCAGAAGACCATTCTCTGAGGATATGTAGTCCACCATTAAATGGTGCAGCCCAGAGACCAATCATCTCCGTGACAGGCAGATCTTTATTTACTCACCTAAACCAAGAGATGCTGCATACTGCTGGCCAATCAAAGAATTGGCGGCAAGCTGATTGTAGGATGACATCCCTCTGAAAGGACTGTAAGGCACATGAGGTTGAAAAGAGGATGCAGACGCAGAGCTGAGAGACGACTGCAAAAAGTGAACGTTAAACAATTATGCTCCCCTGAGCAAAACGAAGAAAACAATATGGATGACGGCACAAACACTGTCATTAAATCTATATTTTTTTTAAAAGAAAACATGCAAAGATTAACACATATTATGCCCTAAAGAAGACAAAAGTGGTCTGGCTGCTGAATATGCTGAATGTCAAGCTGGCAGGCAATTTTAATATCTGGTGGATAACATAAATCTCTTGGATGTTGTGAAAAGAACAGTATTGCAAGGGGGAAAAAAGGGAAATCCTTGTAACCATCAATTTACAAATCAAGTGAGGAAAGAGTCATTCAGCTGTAGAATAGGATCAATTCTCCACATGAAGCTGAAGATGAAAATCAAACTACTCTAACTTGAATTATGTATTATCATCTTAATAAAGAGTGGTGAAGACACCAGGGTAGGAACTGGGAGACCACGAATTCTGGGAGTTGAAGTCCACGAGTCATAAAAGAGCCAAGGTTGCCTACCCCTGGTCTAGGACCAGTACTGCCGTTAAGATCAGGTGGATTTCACCTTAACTCCCATTTCACTATGAATGTTTGCAAACGAATACATCCTAAAACATGGCTAACAATATTTAAACTAAAAGTGAAACATCTCACATTGACTGCAGACTTAATGTGGGCACCGATTCAATACACTAAACTGTTAATCAAATGGATTAGGTGTCACAACAGATTAAACCACACAAAAGAAACCAAGATGAGCAATAACTAAGGGTAGCATTCTTATGGAAATGCAGTTTGCTACGTTTTAAGCTGACCTCATAAGCACTGTAGGTAAATAGTCATTATATTTTAGATTTAAATAGCCACTGCAGTTTGTTAACTATGGCTGGTTTATCACGGTGTGTAAACCAAGTCCTGTCTGAAATTAATAACATGGTGGCAAACAATAGCAACTTAGTCAAATAGTAGACAAAACATTTGAAAAACCTTAAAACGCAGGAAGTATTTGTTTCTTATTTTCATTTATGCTCCTGAAACAAGTAAACTCCAATATACTGTGCATCTGCATTCAAACCTGAATGTTCAGATTGTTTTGAAATGGCTAATATTGTTCTTGCATAACTAAGACTAGGAGTCTAACCAAACCAATCTGCAGAAATCGCTGTGTTGAAATATGTCAGGTTTTCTAAGCAATATCTTGACCAAGGGTGATTTTTCAAATGAGTTCGGAAATACCAGCCAAAGACTGACATTAGCCAATTATAGGGAACAACTGATTTCCATGTTACAAATGATTCACTAACCTGTTCTAGTCAGGCCACCTACAATATTTCTCCATTAGGATCTGTCGGAGTTGTAAATTCATTGGGAGAGGACCGCATTTATACCGTCACAACGGAGGACATCCTTGGTGGAAATATGTGAGATAATCAGCCTTCCATCCTTCTGAGGTCAGTAAAATGAGGACCCAGTTTGTTGGGGGCAATATGCCAACTCTGTAAACTACTTAGAGAGGGCTATGAAGCACTGTGGAATGGGATATATGTAAGTCTGGTACTATCGCTATAATCTTCCTAATCACACTCTATAGTTTTGGAATAACAACTAGTTTCACTTCTGTTATCCCTGTGCCAGAGCAGATAAGCAGGTTTTAATAAGATTGCTAATATGCTACTGTGGTTAAGCTGTTTGTATTCATGTTTTCATTCTCTACTTCACTTGCAATTTTATTGTTCTTCTCCGTGAGCACTACATTTAACAGAAAGATATGATACCAATTTAATCTTAGACAACATTGCAAGCAACACTATAGTCAATCTTACCGAATTAGAATTTATCAGTAGGCCCAGTTGAATTTATACGCCTACTAATGGTATTTTTTTTTACTGTTCTGACATTTTGACAAAGAAACTTTTATACATTCCAGGTGGAATTACTTACTTGGACAATAGCAGGATCTTGGGGCAGATTATGCTGTGCTTTTGGAGGCTCACATACAGTGATGTCTTTAATGTCACTCCCTCGGAATATGATATATTCATAAACTTCCTCCCTCGGAGGAGCAGGACGATCCGTGGGACGATCTTCTGTTCCAAATGAGCGCACTTTGAAGAAAGACTCAAGCATTAGTATTTGAGCTCGCCAGTTTTTTCCCCACACCCTCCTTATATCAACGTCTCTTTTGGCCATATGTTTTGAGCTATGCTATCACTTTTCAAAATGCGAGTTTAGTATTGATAGGAGAAAATATCTGTAGCTCAGGGTAGAATTGAGGGAGTCCCTTGGCGCTCTCTGAGCTTGGGTTGTTTTCTTGCAGATGCTTCATCACCAAACTAGGCAAGGTCATCAGCACAAGTTAGTATTTGTTAAGAACTTATACGGACCTGGCTACCAAGTGGTCGTTCTTAGCACTTGTTGACCAATATTAAAGGCTGCCTCTTGCCTCCCCCTCTCCGTCATACTGTATTGTTGCTTTGGAACTGAGATAACGCCTGCGCAGGAAAATTTATCAACTGACAATTTCCCAATTTTTTCTAATCCAAACAGTAATGGAAGAAACTTATTTCTCTTCCATGCGTTCTCCCCAATCCAGGAGGTGGGGCAAATTGTGGCCGAGTGACAGGGTATCCCGTTTAATGTTCCCTCCAAGAATCTTATCCAACACTTATGCTGATAGAATGCGATCTATTTTTAAGCCATATTTTGAGAGTACAGATTACATGACTAAAGGTAGTCCTTGACTTACGATCACAATTGAACCCAACCTTTCTGTTGCTAAGTGAGACGTCTGTTAAGTGAATTTTGCCCCATTTTATGACCTTTCTTGCTACACCTATTAAGAGAAACACTGCAATTGTTATGTTAATAATACGGTTGTTAAGTGCATCTAGCTTCCCCATTGACTTTGCTTCTCAGAAGGTCACAAGAGGTGATCCTATGACCCCGGGACACTGCAACCATCATAAATATGAGGCAGTTTGATCATGTGATCGTGGGGAATGCTACAACAGTGGTGTAAAAAATGGTCATAAATCACTTTTTTCAGTGCTACTGTAACTTCAAACAGCCATTAAATCGTTATAAACCAAGGACTACCTGTACAATTATGATCTTACACTAAACATGTCTAGCAGTGCACTAAGAATCTGTAATAATAGCAACTTGGGATTACATTTTACACTGTCACTCACAGAGATATCTTCCCCTCACTATTGTTATTAGAACATATGAGATGTTATCATATTAATTTCCTGTTATGAGTTATCAATTTGGCCACTGTGGGAAAAGAATGTTGAATTAGATAGGCATTCTAAAGCCAAGATCTATTCGATATGTTTTCAGCATTAGGCAGAGACCTTTCATTTTCCAAAGGCTTTACATGATTTTTTTTCTTCCTGAACAATAAATATTTCATTTATATGGTTATCTTTAAAAACCTGAATTGGCTGGAAATACTTATTAAAAAATACTACATAACTGTATAAATGAAAGATACAAAAATACTGTTTTAATGCTGTTTTGTACGAGTGGTCCAGAAATTAAAACATATCAAGTTTCACTCCTGTTTCAAATAAGTAGATTACTCAAAATTATACTTGAATGTTTTGTTTTTCACTAACATTGCTCACTTGCAGGAACGAAACCATATAATTTGGGGCTGAAGAAAGAAGCAAACCAAATACTGAAGTAATTCATCCCTCAGTTTTCTTTAAATCATGCCTATCCAACCCTTGCAGAATGGAGCAATTAGCAAGGAAGTTTGACACGGAGAGAAAAGCAAAATGTTTATTCAACATAAAAAGAAAAAAGCCTGGTATTTTTTTAAGACAGTAATTCTCAATCCCAAAACTTGTTTACAATGGGGGTGGAAGGAGAAACACATTTGGACAGGAAGATCAAGGAGTTGTTCCACACACACACAAAAAGCATGGCCTAATAATAGGATTCACTTTTTCGAGAACCAAAATGGCACGGGCATTAGGCTGAACTGAATCAAATCAGCAGCACTTCATTCACACAGCAGCAGATTCCTTTGTTTTCACACTACAGCTGACAAGCTTCCACATTCATCCATATCTGTTGCTGCCAGATTAAAGCTAGAGGTCTGGTTGTGTGTTCAAGATACGCCTCTGAACCAGTTAACGCCCAGTTAACTCTTCAAATGCAGCCAGTGTGTTAAAAGCTTTGCCTCTTTTATTTCCTTCCTAAACGTAATCATAGCCCGCCCGGGTTGTTAAGACAACGAAGCCTGGAATTTTGGTCATAAATTGTTGTGATCGTTTAGTGAGACACGCATGGGACAGCCTCCCTTAACAACTACAGCTCCAATTCTCCCCAGATGTGGTTGTTAAAATGATTGCACAGGGGTGTGCCTCAGGGTGGAGGGAGGCCTGGCACAGAGAAACCTGTTATGGCTTGAAAGACCTCACCCAGCTAGGCCCGCTAGCATGTGGGCCTCCTACACCCCCTCCCCAACTGCCTAGAGGCCTGGGCCTTCTTCCTGCCCCACCATGCCTGGGTCCCCCTCCTGCTGCCGCTGCTGACAGCCATGCCCAGCTGATGTGAGGCTCAGATAGAAAGTAGGGAAGTAGAGAGGCAAATCTTTCTCAAGGATGACCAGGAACAGAAAGTTGGCCAGCAAAATGATGAGGCGGGGTGAGATGGGACAGGGAGAAGGCCCAGGCCTCTTGGGACTAGTGGGGGGAGGGAAGAGACTTGCATGCCAGTGGCCCTAGATCAAATGTGGCCCTTTTAATGACTTGTGGACTTCAACTCCCAGAATTCCTCAGCCAGCGTGCCTGGCTGAGGAATTCTGGGAGTTGAAGTCCACAAATCATAAAAGGGCCACTTCTGAAGACCTCTGCTCTAGATGGCTGATGCCTTCCAGCCCACAACGGGGAGAGGTTGCAGAGGTCCCAAAGTTGTAAGAGCATGCATTCTTCCAAACGCCGTCATTTTGATCACATGACGCGGGGCAGTGCAACATTTGGAATTTTGGGCAGGGGCCATAAGTCCCTCTGTCCAGCCTGAATAGTCACTGAATGAACAATTTTAATTCTAAGTCCAGGACACGTTATTGCTTTCATAGCGTGCTATTATTGCCTCTTCTATTAGGAAGAATGGCATCATGGCTATTACATCTTTACTTGTTGAAGGCAGGTAAAAACAAATTTATCACATCCAGGACAGACCAACAAAAACATTAGCAACAGAATCTCTGCAACAGAGTCCATCAGACAAAGTTATGATACTTTCCCATAGGGCCCTGCGCACAAGTCTGTGGTACTCAACTGAGCACAACTCAGTCCAATGATTTCACCTGACAAATAATAGTTTTCCTCCGTTTTAAAGGATTCAATCCTTCAAGTTAATGAAATCCTGAAGCAGATATAACTTTCTTTTCAGGATTCTGCAGAAGCCTGAAAATGACAATCTGCTTTAATAAATTTGACTGTAGCCTTCATTCATTCCTTTTTAAAATTTATATGATGTGCAGCTAATACTAAAAACACAATTCATATACAAAAAGCCCACAGAAAATTCAGAGCAGCCAGAAGAAAATTACAAAAACACCAGGTACCACAACAGGAAATAGGCACCACTACACATTCAGAACCCCAGGCTACTGCACAGAACCAACTTTTCAAGGTCTTGCAGGAAGTCAGTAGGGCTGGGGCCAATTTTAATGGCTGGAGGGATGATATTCCAGAGGGCAAGCCCCACTGCAAAAGGGGCTCCCCTCTTGGATCCCAGCTGACACTACTTAAGAGGGGACCCACAGCATGGCCTACTGCTGGACAGGATTGGACAGACAGAAAGAAATCAGGGAGAGATGGTCCCATAAATAATCCATCCCAATAGCAACAGTACTTAAGACTTTTAAACTGCTTCATTGTGCTTTACAGCACTCTCTAAGTCAGGGGTCTTGAAACTTGGCCCTTTGATGACTCGTGGACTTCAACTCCCAGAATTCCTCAGCCAGCTTGCCTGGCTGAGGAATTCTGGGAGTTGAAGTCCACGAGTCATCAAAGGGCCAAGTTTCAAGACCCTTGCTCTAAGTCAGACATGTCAAACACAAGGCCCAGGGGCCGGATCCGGCCCGCAAAGTGGTTTCATGCGGCCCGTGAAGCCATCCTGGAAACAGTGAGGGAACAGCCCCCACTGCCTTGGCCCTGGCCCAGAGACCCTCCTCCTGCCAGAGACCCTCAGATCTGTCCCACTCCTGCCTGGGCCCCCATAGGCACCCTTGATGCGAACGATGTAAAGCTGGCCATGCCCACCCAGTAGGCCATACGCACTCTAGCCACGCCCACCCAGTAGGCCACGCCCACCCAGCCCCTGAGGGCAACCACAATGCTGATGCGGCCCTCAATGAAATTGAGTTTGACACCCATGCTCTAAGTGGTTTACGGAGGCAACATCTTGCCCCCAACAATCTGGGTCTTCATTTTACCGACCTCAGAAAGGTAGAAAGCTGAGTCAAATCGATCTGCTGGCAGTGGGCAGAGTTAGCCTGCAATACTGCACTCTAAAAACTGCACCGCCAGGGAAAGCCCAAGTCACGGAAGCCTTTAAAGGTGACTACCTTCATCTTCAATTGCACCCATAAGCACACCAGTAGCCAATGCAGTTTGCAGAGCAGCGATGTCACATGTGCCAAATAATAAGCACTTTTGATTTTGGTGCACATTCTGCACCAGAGGAAGCCCTATATAGAGTTTATTATAGTCATCCAATTGGGAGGTCCCTTAGGACATGAGTGACTGAGCAGAGCATCCGGGTCAAGGAAGGGGTGCAACTGACACACAAATGAAAATTGTGCAAAGATCTCCTAAGCTAGGCTGCCTCTTGCTCCTCCTCTCTCAGGAGCTGTGTGTCCAAAAGAACCCCCAGATTACACACTGGTTCTGAAGCAGTGGCAAGACCATTCAGAACCAAAGTGGAAGGTTCAAAGGGCCCCAAACCCCAAAGTCACTCAGTCTTATATTTTTGCATGAGATCTAAACTGTATTATCCAAACCTTTATTTAAAAATGCATGACTTCCCCCCCCCCCCCGGCTTTGATGAAAATACGGAATCAGAGTCTCCTCTTCTAGAAATAAAGATTCATTTCAAACTTAGTTTAGAACACAAAATTTAGATCAGACATGTCAAACACAAGGCCTGGGGGCCAGATCCGGCCCGCGAAGTGGTTTCATGTGGCCCGCGAAGCCATCCTGGAAACAGTGAGGGAACGGCCCCCACTGCCTCGGCCCTGGCCCAGAGACCCTCCTCCTGCCAGAGACCCTCAGATCTGTCCCACTCCTGCCCAGGCCCCCATAGGCACCCTTGATGCGAACGATGCAGAGCTGGCCACACCCACCCAGTAGGCCACACCCACTCTAGCCATGCCCACCCAGTAGGCCACACCCACCCTGGCCATACCCACCCGGCCCCTTGAGGGCAACCGCAATGCTGATGCGGCCCTCAATGAAATTGAGTTTGACACCCCTGATTTAGATGGAGCAATCCTGCTGCTTGAAGGATCCACTTTTAAAGTTCCTTCAGGATCAAAAGGTATGCTGTTAAAACAATCGAGGTTAAATGAGGATTTGCAAACAGAATTCAGCATTCTTCAGCGACTACACAGTATTTTACTTTTCCACATGTCTTTCCATGGGGAGGAAGAGCTACAGACTTGAATCAATTTCTTAGCTCCTGTTATGATGGGGGGGGGGGAAATCCCAGTGGCACAGACACTGTTTGGCCACTAGAGGGCTTTGCAGCATTCAGCACTAAATCTGCTTCTATTTCCCCCCAAATAGGTAGACTTAACAATCCTAGAGAACTCTTGTTTAGCAAAGAGGTGATTCTGGAAATCTTTGAAGTGGTGCTAATCTAGCACACCCAGAAGGCCTAATAGGTTAATTTTTAAAGACAACTGAGCAGCCTGTTCCTGCCATTTCAAAAGGATTTTATGCACTCTTCTGTTACCACATTGCATTTCTCAGTCCACGTAATCCTCGACCTACAACTATTTCACTTAGTGACTGTTCAAAGTTACAAAGACACTGGAAAAAGTAACATACAAGCATTGCAGCATCCCCCACAGTAATCAAAATTGGGGCAATGAGCATTTATGATGGTTACAGCAGCCTGGAGTCATGTCCTTGCCATTTGAAACCCAGCCAGTTTCTGACAAGCAAAGTTAATGGAGAGTGTCAGATTAGCTTACTGACCACGTGATTCAACTAAAAACTGTGTGTGTGTGGGGGGGGGGAGGAAGTGGTAAAATCAGCTGGAACTCACTTAGCAACGGAAAACGTGGTCCCAACTGTGGTTGTACATTGAGGGCTACCTCTATCTGGATTTGCTTCTTCTTTTACATATCTATGTTTTTGCTTCTCACAACATTATAAATCTTTACAAAACATTAAGGGAAAGGGCCTAACTGCCTTTTCTTCTCCGTTTTGGGTCTCAAGAACTTGTTTTTAACTAAGGAGAAGAACTGTTCATTCTTTGGTTAAAGAATTTTTTTTTCTTTTCACCTTTTTGTAACAGAATCAACAACAGCTTCACCGGGAGAAGATTCTTTTAACAGTATACAAAATGCCTCTGTACCTGGAATGGATTCTAAGGCACATTTTTCCCCTCTTTTATTTTTAGCTTGTTTTTATAGCGCTTCATTTTGAGAATATTTAGTGTTCAAATATTTTAAGACCGCATGAAGGACGCCAAATATCCTATATCTGTGGTGGTGAACCTATGGCATGCGTGCCACAGGTGGCACGCAGAGCCCTCCCTGTGGGCACGCGCACCGTCACCCCAGTCCTAGGCCTTCAGATGGGTTTTATAAAACCTTTTCACTTTAGGCCTCCACCGTGTGCAAAAAAAAAAAGGTTCAATCAATTTCAACCTCTTGCGGGAAAAATAAAGATCTCACAAAGTTGGAATTGATTGACTGAATTTTTTAGTCCCACCCAGTGTGCCGTTACCACCGCAGCCATGCCCACCCAACGGGCCACGCCCACCCAGCAATACATAAGTGGGTTTTGGGTTGCAGTTTGGGCACTCGGTCTCTAAAAGGTTCGCCATCACTGTCCTATATCGTTCAAAAAGTCCCTTTTTCCCCTTGCACGATCCACAGGAAGCAGGGAGTAATTAGCAAATTTCAGCCACTTCCCAAAGGGATTTGACTTTTTGCATTACTGGAAGCCGATGCCTATGACAGAAACAATGCTGTAAAAGCTTTGCCTAGTTTTAGCCTTGCCAAAACTTCAGTTAAAAAGAGCTTTGCCTCAAATTGACCTAGGTTCTCTCTAGAAGCTGGTAATTCCTTCCATATAAAAGCTCAGCGCTAATCATCCCAATACTTCTCAAACTTGACAGCTTTAAGATGTGTGGAGTTCATTTCCCAGAATTCACCAGCCAGAAATCCACGTCTAAAGGTTGCCAAGGTTGAGAAACATTGGATCATTCTGAAAAGACATGTGCCTATACTCTTGCAGGGCAGAGGATTGATAATATTGATTCATAATATGATAGGGATGGCTGAATTCTGGCAT
This sequence comes from Vipera berus, assembly GCF_964194415.1. Lineage (NCBI taxonomy): Eukaryota > Metazoa > Chordata > Lepidosauria > Squamata > Viperidae > Vipera > Vipera berus. The sequence goes on from NC_138204.1 coordinate 10,765,824, forward strand.
GAGTTACTGTCTACATTGGTTCCAAAGGATGCCTGACTTCTCCATGGTTCCTGTCTCTATTTTAATCCAGTTGCCATCTTATCTGAATATGGAGTAAGCCCTCTTTCTTTAATCAATCCAGCGTGCCAAACCAGCTGCCAGCAATTGGTGGACCTTGGCAAACATGCAATTACGGTAGTATCTCCAGTCTCAGAGATACAGCATTCCTGGTTTATTTAAAAACTTGGTACTCTAGTCTAGATGACTATTCAAGTTCATCTCTATAGACAGGCAGCTTCTGGCCACAATCAGGGGTCCCCAACCGTGGCAACTTTAAGACTTGTGGACTTCCAAGTCTGGGTTGGCTGGGGAATTCTGGGAGTTGAAGTCCACAAGTCTTAAAGTTGGCCAAGGTTGAGGACCCCTGGTCTAAATGATTTCACTATTCTGAAATCACAAGTTCCAACAGGCTAGCAAAAATGCTAACAACTCTTTCCCCTACAAGGCTCCTGGAATTTAGGCTGCTAATTCTGAAACTCTAATTAAGGATTAAAAGTCCTAAGCAATTCCGTCCATTCTTTTCTGATGGTATTTTAAATGGTGCCATCTCACAGACATTAATAACTCCAAGAATCTGGGTTAAATCAATGCAGCCAGCCATTAGATAATTTTGCCACAACTTTTGAGAGCTAAGAAAATTATGACAGCCCCTCACAACTTAGGGCAGGGGTACCCAATCCCGAGGCCACAGACTGATATCGGTCCATGGCCTGCTAGGAACCAAGCCGTGCAAGCAGCAGGTGAGTGAGTGAAGCTTCCTCTGTGCATGCGCCGGATCTACGTTGCATGCAAAACCACCACCCCTCCCAGTCCGTGGAAAAAGTGTCATCCACAAAACCGGTCCCTGGTGCCAGAACAGTTTGGGGACCGCTGATTTAGAGGACTCGTTTCTTCTGCAATAGCTTGTGCTTGATTGGGCAACCACCTAAAAGTTTCTCAACTTTCTCCCTGATTACATAACATTATCAGTATTGTGTTCTGTCAACCTGTCCACAACTGGAGCAACGATCTAACTAAGCCAGGCTGCATGTAGGTGTAACTGGTTAAGGTGCTGGTGTAGAAACCAAGAGACTATGGCTTCTAGTCCTGCTTTAGGTTGGATGACTTTGAGGCATTCACACTCTCTCAGCCCAACTCACCTTGTTATGAGGAAAATAGGAAGAGTAAGGAACATGTTGCCATCTTCTGAGTTATATTAACAAACAGACAAAAAACAGGCAACAGCATCCACAGATAATCCTTGGTCTGTCTCTGCAGAAAAAGCTAATTCAAAATCCTTGGTGCTTTCTAAGCATTTAGTCTATGCCAAGGGGTCTTCAAACTTGGCAACTTTAAGACTTGTGGACTTCAACTCCCAGAATTCCTCAGTCAGCCAGGTTGCCAAGTTTGAAGACCATTTATGGCCATTCCACAAAGGCCATATTTCTTGAGCAGTATGTTCTTACGTGTGGACTCATTTTAATGCAATATTTGAAAATGCTTCCTTCGCTGGAGGCCATGGTGTTTTAGTTCTGAATTTTTTATAGACACACACTTTTTCAAAGGCCCTTTTTCCATTTGAATTTTCCCCCCTCTAACATAAATGATGGGGGGATATTTTTACGGATGCTTCTGAACCAAGTGTGGTCACTTCAGCTTTTCCTCACTGGAACAAAAGAAAACTAATATTACTACACAAAAATGCTTCACAACTTCAGGTAACTCTACCGGAACAGCAAAGCTACCAAGTGTAAGGCTTCACAACTCTGGGTATTTTTTTCTAGTGGCAAAATGACAAATATTCTAGAATCCTATAAATATCCCCACTATACATCACAGCTAAAAATTGGTTCTCCACACCTCTCTCCCAACATTACACCCTGTAGTTAACTGATAAAGCCAGAGCTGCTAAAAAATCAAACGCTCTTGAGTTAAAAGAAAATCTGCTTCTGTGTATAATCTGAACTTTTCCAAAAGAACTTTTGGAAATCAAAAAGAGAAATGAAGCACTGTTCCTTAGGCATCTTATATTTTTCTTCCAGAATGTGCCACTAAGAAACTGAACGGCCAAAAGGAGCGGCGAATTGAGGTCAGAGAAGAAAGTTTAGGATAGCCACACGTTACTCAGATTCAACATTAATCAAGCATAATCCATATCTTTGCCCCGATGAGTATTACTCAGTAAAGTTTAAAGCTGATTTGAAAACAATCAAAGGACAGGAAAGAAGACACCCATTCTCTGGAGGACCTTAACTAAAGAATATTCTCAAAAGTTTTGGTTGACTTTTCACACAGACTTTAGACCTAAAAAACATTCTAGAAAACTTAGCATTACAGTTCTAGAAGTCCACACTATTAACAAAGCAATTCCCATTTCCCGCCCCCCCAAAATGACTAGATAGATCACGCACATCAAAGACAGAACAAATTGATCGTGTTTTCAACATGACTACGCGCTCTGCTCACATGTACACAAGTACGCATTAATTGGTACCTGTGTGTGCTCATATTCTTCACAAATCTTTAGTAAATAAAATAAACTTCAGGAGCACAGTTTAAATTTTAAGTCACCTTCTTATTCTAAGCTACAAAATAATAAAACTGGCTCAAAATGGATAGGCCAACACTATAAAGCGTTGGACCCCCTTAGCCTGCCTCTCCTAGAATGGGACTTCAGTGCTATATTGTGCCTTTGTACAGCAATCTTGGAGAAGTGTCCTTTCAACTCTAGCTTTGTTTACTTCACCAGGCAATAATGTTGCGGAAAAGTGGAAATTTAATAGGAATCTTCTTACCAAGTCTTCCATTAAATCATCGTTCAAAGCTTTTTCATGGTTCTCTTGAGTGAGAGGGGGAGGGAGCTGAATAAAACCAAATATTCATTGGTGTTTAACTAACTTCAAACAGCAAATGAATAAATGGCCAACTAGTACTTTTGGGAGAGTGCAGTTATGCTGTTAACAATGGAACAAGGGCTGGCAACAGACACAGACTACCTCATTTTCCAGAATAAAATGCATTTTCTATATTCCTAAAATAAATGAAAAACATTTTAGCAGGATGACATTCTTGCACAAAGCACATCTTGACTCTCTGGTTTCCATTAATGTCATTTTCACCCTTTCCGAGTACCCTTTTTTTTAAGAGTCAGGATGGGGAAATTATTTCTATTTAATCCCCAATATTACATAGTGATTCTTTAGAAAAATATTGTGTAATAAATTTCCACATGAATTGTAAGCTCTGAATGACTTCTCTCCCCTTGGATGTAAACTTACCTTCTATTACAAAATATGTCTTTCCCCCCAAAACATTTTAACCAAGCAGTATCTGCTATACTGTATTTTGCTTTTATAAACATCCAGTCCATATAACACTGTGTCTACATGTAATGCTTTTCAGGGACATTGTTTCAACTCTTAAACTGCCCAACTCTTAAACTGCCCAAGGTAAGCAGCATTAGAGCTATTCAGTATGGAACATCCATATTTTTTTTTCTTTTGGAAATAGAAACTTTCTAAAACCTTCTAAACATAAACATAAGAATGGAAAATTTGCCAACACAAGTGCTTTTACTGAAATCAAACAATGTGAGGATCCCGCATGCCCACGAGACTTGGAAATGGTGAAGTTAAAAGAACTGCTCGCACAACTTGCTTGCCCCACTGTTCACAAAACTACAGCTTAACAAAGCAACACACCTGGCTAATACTTGCATGGCAGACTGAATCCTAAACCATTCAGAACCAGAGCCGGTACCGAAGGCTAAAACGTGACCGGCCCTTGAAGTCACCAGCAGCTTTTTACTACACCGCTACTTTGCTTTGTTGTTGTTGTTAGTTGCAAAGTCGTGTCCGACCCATCGCGACCCTATGGACAATGTTCCTCCAGGCCTTCCTGTCCTCTACCATCTTCTGGAGTCACTTTGCTTTACAAAACCCCAAACAATCCCATTTGCTCAGCGGATTGCAGCCAATTCCTCCTCCGCTCCTCAGCACCCCAGCAGGGTATAAAAAACCAAGGCTGAGCCCCATCTTCCAGACTAGCTCCTCAAAAGGAAACGTTTGAAATCGGGTTCAAGAAGCAGGTTGCAGCGGGGTGGCAGTGATGGGAGTTTTCCATATTTCCCCCCCTCCTCCTCCTCCCCCCAAAAAATCACCCTAAGGAGGAGGCCAACGTTTTTGTACCTGACAGCCCCTCTCTTCTCTCTCTCTCTCTCCTCCCCCCACCCCGAAATTCAAACTCCCTTCTCCCTTTTCCAGCACCGACGTGCAAAGGGTCTCGTGTACTCCTCCAGCTTTGGAAGGCCTAAAAAGGGAGCCCTACGAGAAAGCGAAGGGTCCCTCGCTGTCTCTCTCTCTCTCTCCCCACTCCACACACACACACACCACACACAGACACCCCAGCCCCGGCTCTCGTCCCTCCCCTCCCCTCCCCGGACCTTCACCTCCTTTGCAAAGCGCTCCCCCCCTCCTCCCTTTGCAGGTCTGCGGCGCGCCGGCCCCTTTAAAGGGATGCGGATCGGGAGCCCAGAGCCCGCTGAGCTCCGGGCTGCTCTTCTTCTCCTCCTCCTCCTCCTCCTCCCCCTTTTTTTGCAACCCAGCTGCGGCCCTCCCGCGTCGGAGCCCCAACAACAACAACGACGACCCGCGCTCGTGTCCACCCCTCCCTCCTTTCTCCTCCCCCCCCGGGCAAGTGGGGTGGTGGAGGGGGGGGTGCAAGAAGAAAAGAGCCGCGCGGGGAAGCGAAGCCGAATCCCGCGGCGCCGCCGCCGTCGTCGTGGCCGCCCTGCGCCATCGGCTCTCCCCGCCCAGCCCCTCGGGAACACCGGACGCAGGCGGGGCCCGTCCGCCCCCGCATTGTGTGTGTGTGTGTGTGTGTGTGTGTGTGCGGAGGGGGGGCAGGAGGCCGAGGAAGAGGCGTCCCCCCCTACACACACACACACACACAACTTCCCTCGGGCGCGCCCCCCCCGTCCTCCTCCTCCTCCTCCTCCTCGGGCCCTACCCTTGGCGAGGGCGACGGTGGAGTTGTCGGTGTCGATGGTGTAGAGGATGCCCTCGTAGCGGATCTGCGCCTTGGAGATGAGGCTAATCTTGCTCCCGATGTACGGCGTGCCCGAGCTCATGGCGTCGGCGCGGAGGGGGCCGCCGGTCGGCCGCGCAGGCGAAGGGGTGGGAAGGCCTCGGAAGGCGGCCCCGACACAGCCCGGCGGCCGGGCCGGACGAGCTGGGACTGCTGCGGGGTGGCTGGCGGGTGTGCGTGTGCGTGCGTGCCGGGGTGGGTGGGTGGAAAGGGTGCCGCAGAAGGCGAGCCAGAGAGAGCAGCCCCGCGGACCAGGACGGTGCAAGGCGTCGTCTCCGTCTTCGGCGTCTCCTCCTCCTCCTCCTTCGCAACCCCGCGGCTGACGGGCTGTCTCGGCGGCACACGCGCGCCCCGGCCGGGAGAGGGACCCACCGCTCGCGCCTCCGCAGCGGACTGAGAAAGAAACCCCCCCTGCCGGCCGCTCCTTTTATAGACCGCGGCCAGGGGAGGGGAGGGGGGATAATGGAAGAGCCGGCGGGAGGCAGAGAAAGGAACCAGAGGAGGACTGCGCGGAGCGGGAGCGGAGGGAGGGGGGAAAAGAAGGCGGGAGGGAGGAGGAGGAGGAGGAGGAGGGCGGGGCTACGCAGGCGCCGCGGCCTCTGCGTGCGCGCGCGCGCCGGGCGGCTGGCGAGTGGAGCGGGAGGAGAAAGGGGCGGGGAAGAAGCAGGTAGGCGGGCTTGTTTTGGATGGAGTGGGAGGGAGGGGCGAGAGGAGTCACGTGACGGCCCAGCTGCTGGCATTGTAACGCAGGCGGAGGAGGGAGGGAAAAGGAGCGTAGCGCGGCGGTGGAAGAGTTGAGTTGCGCTTGGGCTCGTTCGGAGCGCGTAAACCTGGTTGCTGGAACTGGGGAGTCTCTCTCCTCAGCCAACCCAGCCCCACCCGCCACCCCAGTTCTGGATCGCATCCCTGAAAAGCCTGCTTTCCCAAAACACAGATTTAGCCTGGGCGGTGTGAATGGCGCAAAGCTGCGCGGGTTAAGGAGATCGGGGTTTCTAGCAACTGGATTAGCCCAATGTGCTTCCCTTGTGGTTAAAGGAAAAACGGGTTGGTCGGTCAACCCTAATTCCTGGGTTGGCGTGATGAAGCAGGGACGCAGGTCTGATTTGCACAACCTTGCTAAGCCAAAATGCTCAGCTGGTTGGTAGCTGGGCAGGTGCCCTGCTCTGGTATTCAGAGGAAAGGAGCTTGACAAATTCTGCTGGGAAATTTAAAAAAGGCTGGGTAATGTACTATTTGATGGTATAATTTACAAGATAAACTAAATGCAATGCAACTTCTCTTCATCATACTGGAGATGTCGACTATTGTTACGGCTGATTGTCCTGAGCAAATCCAACCAAATGTGGTTTATTTAACACGTTAAAACAATTTACCCAATCAACATTTTTATATTAAAGAGTCAATTATAATTAACATTTAAAGTTGGTAACAAATGAAGGATATCTCCTGGGAGTTGCAAAAGTAGAAGCAAGCAAGCAGTTTGGAAGCCTGTGTAGTGTTTGTATGTATGTGTGTGTATACAAATATAGTCTACACAAATATAGACTTGTTTCACATCTGTAGAGCAGAAGACATAGGTGGATGGCATACAGTTAATGTGACATTGGTGATGATAGAATGGTGCCAAGTGATAGCAACATCAGGTAGAAGGAATATGAGAAGTGCCAGGGCCTGAACTGGAAAGGATGTGGAAAGTCAAGGCCAAATGGCCCCAGTAGCAGTAGGGGCACTTGGGGCTGTGACTCCTAAGCTGGGTGTGTCTCCAACAGATCCCAGGAACCCCACAGCTCTCTGTTAAGAGTGCAGTTAAGGAAAAGCTAAGATACAGTGCAGACCTCTCAGACTCTCAGGCCCCTGGCAGAAGACCCAGGATTGCAGAACATAGAAACCACCTATAAGGTGAGAAGAATTTTTTAATATATAAAATTCAAGGTAGCAAACGTAGATAATTTCTTATTTTCCCCTCCCCCAGCAACAGTCCTCTGAGGTGAGCTGAGAGAAAGTCACCAAGAAGTCTAGAACTCAAGTCTCTAGGTTTCTAAGACAGCAACTTCACTACACCAAACTGGCGCTCATTTGCCCAAAAACCATATTAAATTCAGTTTGCTTCAAAAGATGACCAAAAGAATGTGTACCACATTCTTAATGTTATTTTATAATGATTTGTAAGATGACCGATGGGTTTTCAAGATGGTTTACTTTAACCGATTCCCAGATAATATGTACTGTTATGTTGGGATAAGAGAATATTCTATGATGTGTTGAAATAGGTGGGATTGTCCAATCAGGTACAAATATATAACATTGCCACCCATCCCAGAAGAAAGTTTAGTTGTAAATACATCTGTAATGTCCAACTTCTAAAGGGTAGTTATGTTAATCTTTTGCAGGAAAACAATCCTGTACCACTTTAAGTGCTAATCTGTAAGAACATCCTTTGTGGATGCGTAATAATCAGCCAGGCACATTGACTGCAGTTATCCAGCATGCTAGCTTTTTAAAAAGTGATTAAGAAACATATATAATTTCATGCTATATTTTCTCCCACACCTCTATGTTCACAGCTCTTGAAGCTTTCAGGAACACAATCTACTTCATCACAAATGGAAAAATGGAAAAAAGCTACATGTTATGGGGGAAGTTGTGGAAGGTGTCTATATTTGATAACTAAGCTTTTTATGGGGTTGCAAATCATCTAAGATCCAGTTTGAATCAATTCAGGGGAAAGTTGTCAATTCTACATGGAAAAAGGAAGTGTTTAGGCACATGCAAATGTCAATCAATTTAGAACCACCTGATTTGATCTGACAAATCAAACCTTTTAAGATGTGCTTTGAAGATATGATTCCGTCAAATTTTCTTTCAATCAAAACTTTGGAATGGGCTAGTAGCTTTACCATATGCTGTGTAAATGCAGAAAGTGGGTTGGATCTATTTTTAATACATTTTAGAAAAGCAAATTGAAATCAATGGGATTTAAGTAATATCTTCAATTAGTATTAGGTACAAACAAGTTCACTATCTTAGCTTATTGCAGAAAAATGTTAACAGTCATTGCAACAGAGGGTCAAAAAAGTTCAATGGCGAATGGAATGGAATAGAATAGAATCTGGAAGGGACCTTGGAGATCTTCTAGTACAGCCCCCTGCTCAAGCAGGAGAACCTATACCATCTCAGCCAAGTGATTGTCCAATCTCTCCTTAAAAAACTCCAGTGATGGAGCACCCATGATTTCTGAAGGCAAGCTGTTCCACTGGTTAATTGTCCTCACTGTCAGGAAGTTTCTCCCCAATTCCAGGTTGCTTCTCTCTTTGATCAGTTTCCAACTAATAATAACAATATGAGTTTTGCCACTAGCCAAGAACCAATGTTTTTGTTCAAAATGGCAGTGACCTTATTTTCTTCTCAAATCCTTTTACTGGTGGGATGAAAATACTAGCTTGGTGGTCTAATTTTTGAACAATCATGAAACATATTTTTCAACTTTGAGTATTATTTGTTTATTCTGGTTGTGTCTAGTTTTCTCCAGGGGTATTGGGTTTGGAATTCTGAGAACTGAAGTCCAATCATCACCAGAGTAAGAGATCAGTAAAAAAATAACACTTGACCTTGAAGAGTAGACTGTATTGACCCTCAATAGCGGAACAGAAGACTTATTAAGTCACATCTCATAGCAGACATAGATTCCAGGGGTTAAATTGTATCTGTGATTGACAAGAGTGGCAATTCACCTGGACTGTATATAGCAGACTACATCATAACCCCTCTTAAATAGGCTATTTAGCTGCAGAGACGTAGCAAAGAGAATTTTGTCTTCCATCAATTAACATCTGTGGAGCAGATGGTGAGAGACCAAGTGCAGAGCAGATTCTCTTTCTCCCTAATAAGTTCCATCTGTGGTTATAAATTGCCATGATGTCTCCAGAAAAAGCCTCTCGTAAGAAATACAGTAGTGGTGTTTAATATTAAATGTACAATACACCTCCCTTTTTCTATAAGCGCTCACAATAATTAAAGCAAAATGTAGAACATTATGGTCTTATACTGTTTATTGTTTTAAAGATAATTTTTTTAAAAAATCCTTAAAATTGTGCCTGGCAGGCAACCAACCAACCCTGTAAATCTTTTAGTTCCCCCAAATCACTACACTTTGCACTGGTTAACAGCCTGACCGCTGCATTTTTCACTACTTGTAATTTTAGGAAACCCTCAAGGCTAACCCCATGAGAAATGGATTACAGTAGTCAAAGGCTTGATCAGGATTTCAATCATATCAAAATAAGGCTGAATGCATTATCTGTTGATTCATACATTACCTATTTGTCATGACAATGTTGAGATCTTGGGAGCAATCTACATGTTAATTGTAGATTTGACATAAACATTCCTCACTTACCTTAAGTTCTCACTGAGGCTTTGAGATGAAATCGCTGTGTTAGCAACCTGGCCGATAAATTAGATTCCAAAGTAAAGCAGTCTAGGTGCTGAATTTTCTGGAGGGTTTTTCCTAGCCACTTTCAATCCATCTTCTTCAAAGAAACTCTGAATCTTGCTCTCAGCTAAAGTGGGTTGCCAAGAGTTTGACACTACAGTCATGGAAAGCAGAACAACTGGGTAACATTTGACTTGACTTAAGTGATCCTGAAAACCTGCAGAGTGAGGCTTCTAGAATTTTTTTTTTACAATTCTTTAATAATAGCTGCATTCTGCATCATGTGACTGGAACAAAAACGAGGGAGGGGTCTTAGAATGGAGGTATCGTCAACATCCTGAGTCCAACTGCCCCACCCATAAGGTGATGTTGTTGTTGTTGTTAGCTGCAAAGTCGTGTCCGACCCATCGCGACCCCATGGACAATGTTCCTCCAGGCCTTCCTGTCCTCTACCATCTTCTGGAGTCCATTTAGGCTCACCCCTACTGCTTCAGTGACTCCATCCAGCCATCTCATTCTCTGTCGTCCCCTTCTTCTCTTGCTCTCAACCTTTCCCAGCATTAGGCTCTTCTCCAGTGAGTCCTTCCTTCTCACTAGGTGGCCAAAGTATTTAAGTTTCAAGGATGATGTACAATATACTATATATTTTTCTTTGTACATTTGGAATAATCCAATCCACTTTTTTAAAGTTGAGCTTTCATTTGTTAGCATATCCTTCTGCATGAAATTTAGTTCCGTTGTGTACTGGGAGAGTGAACCCACTAAGACCCTCCTGCGGCTGGTCTTCCAATACGCTACCCCCCGCTGCTGGGCTGCGGAGCCGACCAGGTGGTTCCGCCCCAGGCGCCTGATGGATCCAGAGCGGTTCCAGACGGCGCTTGGGTCTATACCTATCTCCCTCACTCACAGCCCAGCCGATGCCTTGGTGGAGGCTTGGGAGAGGGCCGCCACCGAGGCACTTGACCGTGTTGTACCCTTGCGACCCCTGACCCGGCGCAGATCTCGTTGAGCTCCATGGTTTTCTGTGGAGGTACGGGAGATGAAGCGTCAGAGACGGAGTCTGGAGAGCTGTTGGAGATCCAGCCAATGTGAATCTGACCGATTGCGACTAAGATCTTTTATTAAGTCTTATCTCGCGGTGATGAGGACGGCGAGGTCTAATCACTTCGCGGCCCTCATCGCGTCCGCAGATAATCGCCCGGCCGCCCTGTTTAGGGTAACTAGTTCCCTCCTTAATCAGGAGGTGAGGGAGGAGCCCTTACAGGGGCGGGCCGAGGAGTTCAGCCAGCATCTGGCGGACAAAATTGCTCAGATTCGGACCGGGTTGAACGCTGACTAGGCAGAGTCTGACGGGGAGGAATCGAGCGGTCTTGAGAGTAGTATTATCTGGACTGAGTTTGATCCTGTGACTCCCGAGGAGGTGAACAGGATTATGGGGAGGCTGAGCTCTACCACCTGTTTATTGGACCCATGCCCCTCCTGGCTGGTTTATTCAGCTCGGGAGGAGACACGAGGCTGGTTCCAGGCAGTGATATCCACCTCTTTGAGTGAGGGTGTCTTTCCTGCCGCCTTGAAGGAGGCAGTGGTGAGACCCCTTCTCAAGAAGCCTGCCCTGGACCCAGCTGTTTTAAATAACTACCGTCCGGTCTCCAACCTTCGCTTTTTGGCGAAGGTTGTTGAGAGTGTGGTGGCGCATCAGCTTCCTCTGTTCCTGGAGGAAACTGATTATCTGGACCCATACCAATCGGGTTTCAGACCTGGGTACAGCACGGAGATGGCATTGGTCGCGCTGATGAATGATCTCTGGCGGGCGCGGGACAGGGTTTGCTCCTCTGTCCTAGTCCTTTTAGATCTCTCAGCGGCTTTTGATACCATCGACCATGGTATCCTGCTGCGACGTCTCGGGGGGTTGGGAGTGGGGGGCACTGTTTTACGGTGGTTCTCCTCCTACCTCCTGGGCCGTTCGCAGTCGGTGTTGACGGGAGGGCAGAGATCCGCCCCGAGGCCTCTCGTTTGTGGAGTTCCTCAGGGGTCGGTCCTCTCTCCCCTCCTGTTCAACATCTATATGAAGCTGCTGGGTGAGATCATTCATGGCTTCGGGGTGGGGTATCATCAGTACGCTGATGATAGCCAACTTTTACTTTCCACCCCGAACCAACTCAGTGATGCCCTCGACGTGATGTCCCGTTGTCTGGAGGCGGTTCGGGCCTGGATGGGGAGAAACAGGCTCTGACTCAATCCTGCCAAGACTGAGTGGCTGTGCATACTGGCATCTCGGGAAAACCAGTTTTGTCCATCGTTAACTATGGGGGGTGAGGTGTTACCCCCCGTTGATAGGGCTCGCAACTTGGGCATCCTCCTGGATTCACGGCTCAGTTTAGAAGATCATATAGGAGCCGTGACCAGGGGGGCTTTTGCCCAGGTTCGCCAGTTGCGACCCTATCTGGACTGAGATGCCCTACGCACAGTCACTCATGTGCTCGTGACCTCCCGTTTAGACTACTGCAACGCTCTCTACATGGGGGCTGCCCTTGAGAACCACTCGGAGGCTTCAACTGGTGCAGAATGTGGCCGCGCGAGTTGTGATGGGGGCTTCCTGATACTCCCATGTAACACCTTTACTCCGCGAGCTGCATTGGCTTCCGGTTGCCCTTCGGGTGAGATTCAAGGTGCTGGTGATGACCTATAACGCCCTTAATGGCTTGGGTCCGGGTTATCTGAGGGAACACCTGCTGCCGGCATCAAGCTCCCTTCGTCCCATGCGCTCCCACAGGGAGGGCCTTCTCAGGATACCGCCGGTTAAGGAATGCCGGCGGGTTATTCCTAGGGGAAGAGCATTCTCTGTGGGCGTGCCTGCCCTCTGGAATGATTTACCCGTGGAACTTAGGACCGCCCCCAATCTGCGTTCATTTCGCCGGGACCTGAAAACCTGGTTTTTCAATCTATCAGGTCTGGACTGAAGGGGTTTCAGCTTTTTAAATATTGTTTTAATTGGGCTTAATTAATTTAATGTATTTTAATTCTATTATTTTTATATTGTATTTTATGCTGCCCTGTAAACCGCCCTGAGTCCTTCGGGAATAGGGCGGTATAGAAATTTAATTAAATAAATAAATAAAATAAATAATGAACAGCTGGACAGACAAATTTCAGATTTACATTTTCCCCCCCAAATTCTGTTGGGTTGCAAAAAATAATAAAAAAAGGCAACTGGAAGAAACTGGAACTATTACTAACCGAAGTTTTTAATGCGAAATTGGGTTCATGTTTGGTTAAAATGTAGTTGCCCCATTTGTATTTCAGAGTGTTGTGTAAGCCTAGATCTAGTGTTAATTTATATTTAGCAGGTTGTGTGAATCTGGGCAATTGCCTTAATTCAATAAATCATGGAACTGTTAACCATGAATTAATGTGTTATTCAAACACAAGCCAGAGTATTTTCGAAACATATTACTTTGGTTATTTAGTGAAAATGTGTTGACTATGTTATTGCTTCACACATTTGAATCCTTAACCATAATAAAATAGTTATTCTGTGATTAAGCATGATTGTAATTGCTGGTAAGTACTCATAGTAATTTGAAATCATCTTGATATCCAGTACTACTACATACTAAGTAGAAACGATGGCCACCAAGTTCAGATAACACAGCCATAAAAAAAACACTTATTCTGGTTCAGCAGCCATGTGGGATAATAAGTCCAGAGTGATTCATTGTCGATGTCATTTTCAATTCTCAGGATTCCAAAGATTCTCAGAATAGTGGTTATCCTCTTTTTCTCCCAGATAATCAGCTTGTTATTCCTTGACTGTTATCAATAGTAGCAGAAAGTTTGTCATTTCGTATCTCAAATTTATTGGGGTGAGCAGTTCCCATTTTAGAAAAAGACAAACCAAGAGATTTTAATGCTTGATCGCAAGAAATCAAAACAGCTCCCATGTGGTAGCAAATTACCATGCAAACAAATTTATTTGTTCTTTAATTACACTTCCAAATACAGTATACTACGATAAGGAGACTGGTAGAACAAGCTCTGTGTCCTAATCCTTTACAATTATAGCTAACAGTAGTGCAATGGCTTAGCCTTAGGTTGATGATGTGTAATTGGAAATGGATGACTAAAGTTATAATTTGATTATTTGATTAGTTCTTTCTAGGATCTCTGTCTTTATTGGGTTCAACATGTTTATGGAAGTGGAAACATATTTGCTTCTCAAAGGATATTCAAAATCTAAGGAAAAACACTGTTACAGAAAAGTGGATCGTTGATTTTAAACCAGAGACATATCTGCTTGGCTCCAGGCCTGGAAATATTAAGAAGGAAATATGGTATTTGGTTTTACATATCTTAACGGCGGCAAGGATGGGGTATGCTCAATTTTGGAAGGCAAATCATACCCCACCGGATGAAGTTATAATTAGGAGAATACTTGATTGTGCAGAAGCAGACACATTGACCAAGAAGTTGAAGGGTAAAGAAGAGACACCAGCATTTCTATCATGGAATAAATGGTATATTTGGATGGATAAAAGATTAAAGAAATGAGGGTGGCTTGGAGGTTGGTCAAAAATGAAGTGATATAGTCTTTGTTAATGAATAAGCTTTGGAGTTGAATGGTTATAAGAGACTTAATGAGTGGAATATAATCGTTAGCTTAGAAGTAGATATAATGTGAAATTTTTGAAATGGTTTTCAATTTTTTGATTTCTTCGTTTTTTGTATATTGTAAATGTTTTTTTTTGTCTTTGTTGGTGTATGGTGTGTTTTTAACACGAAATGTAAATAAAGATTCATTTAAAAAAAAGTGGATCAAACATATTTCCTATCCTCTTTGGTTTTTTTTTTTTTTTGACAGAATCATGCCAGGATAGTTTCACTTTATTCATGCAAGTTTTATTTTTGGGTGCAAAACAAGGGTTGGGATCAATCAAATCTGACAGATTTAATTCTAACATCGCCAACAATAGAGAAGTATTCCACTGTATCCACTTCCATCCTATTTGGGAACTTCATTTCCTCGCCCTTGGGCATTTTCACAGTGATTTCTTTGGCATCAGAGCAGACAAAGAGCTTGAAATCTTCCCCCTTTTGGAAAGGGAAGGCATCCTCCCTGACCTCCATACCCCATTCTCCACATGTTTTTGAATTGCAAATAATGGTCCTAACATCCCCATAACTCTGAAAGCGAGGGTTGAAGTGAAGGACCAGCTCAGACTCATTCTGGCCCAGGTTGATGGCAAAACTTTCAGCATGTATTTCTATCTTGGCTTTCACTTTGATGCAATCGCCACACCTGATTTTCATGTTAGAAACCAGTTGCACTCCCATCGTTTTTGTTGATTTCTTAGAGAAGTCGCAGCATGCTCCGCAAATCAAACCAACACCCTTGATCGTCTCCTCTTTATGTTTATAATTGCTATAACTGATACATAAGACTGATACATAAAATTGATTCTGTATCAAGTGTTAGCAACCACGTAGGTGAAAATTCCCCAGCACAATTTGTCTCCAACTTGGTCCTTCATATCAGTGCATCCTTCATTGCTGCAATGAAGTCAATTTGTTGTTGAGCATTCACTTAGAGTTTCCTGTTTGAGCAAGGGGTTGGAGTAGAAGACCTCCAAGTCCCTTCCAACTCTGTTATTCTGTTATACTTCCATTATTTCCTTCCACTTTTCCCAGCATTATAAACTCATCAGATATGGCAGACTTCTTAACTTTTCCCATCACGGATTTTTAATCTGTTTTTAACTTTTGTATCTTTGTTTTTTAATTACCCTGTAAACCGCCCTGAGTCCTTCGGGAAAGGGCGGTATATAAATGTAATAAAATAAAATAAAATAAATAAAATATTTGCATAACGTGTTCATGATATAATAATTTGAGCATTTTGGCATGGCATGAGAACTCTCGATTAATTTATAAGGTTCTACATTTAGGCAAGGAAAAACCAAATGCACAGGTACAGTATAGGTGGTACCTTGCTCAATAGTAGTAACTGTGAGAGGGATCTTGGAGTCCTAATGAACAATCACTCAAATATGAGCCAGCAAT
This sequence comes from Vipera berus, assembly GCF_964194415.1. Classification (NCBI taxonomy): domain Eukaryota; kingdom Metazoa; phylum Chordata; class Lepidosauria; order Squamata; family Viperidae; genus Vipera; species Vipera berus. The sequence continues at coordinate 10,781,416 of NC_138204.1, forward strand.
GTGCTGCAGCTGCCAAAAAAAGCCAACACAGTGCTAGGCTGCATTAACAGAGGGATAGAATAAATTGATAGAAGATCACTTGAAGTGTTAATACCACTTTATAATGCGTTGGTAAGGCCACACATGGAATACTGCATCCAGTTTTGGTCACCATGATGTAAAAAAGTTGTTGAGACTCTAGAAAGAGTACAGAGAAGAGCAACAAAGATGATTAGGGGACTGGAGGCTAAAGCATATAAATAATGGTTGCTGGAATCGGGTATGTCTAGTTTAATGAAGAGAAGGACCAGGGGTGACATGATGGCAGTGTTCCAATATCTCAGGGGTTGCTACAAAGAAGAAGTCAAGCTATTCTCCAAAGCACCTGAGGGCAGGACAAGCAGCAACGGATGGAAACGAATCAAGGAGAGAAGCAACCTAGAACTAAGGAGAAACTTCCTGACAGTTAGAACAATTAACCAGTGGAACAACCTGCCTCCAGAACCTGTGAATGCTCCAACACTGGAAGTTTTTAAGCAGAGACTGGACAGTCATTTGTCTGAAATGGTATAGGGTTTTCTGCCTGAGCAGAGGGTTGGACTATTGTTATTGTTATTATTCTATAAATCATTTATTGGTTTTCTTGGCTATCTATGGTATTCTCAGGAAAATACAACACAAATATTCCAAACATCAATATTTTTTTTCTGACCTGCTGTTTCAAAGTCAGCTTTGAATAGGTCAGCAGAGGGAGAAAGCCATTATCAGTATAAATGTATAAGTTCAGATGTACCACATGTCTGAATATCTTCTCTAATGCCTTCATGGAAGTTCTACAATATATTTTAGGACTGCTAGTTCCTTTATGGTTTCCGAGATGGCTGACGGTGAAGGGAGTGGGCCTCTCTGATATGGTGACCTGGCCTGGTGGTGGAACGCGGATGCTGTTGCCTCGGACATTTGTGAGGCAAAACTTAATCTCTGCGCCGCCAGAAAATCATTGGACCATGTTGTGGTTTCCCTTCTTGACTATCATCCAGTCTTTTTTGCAACATGGAAGTGACTTATGTAACCAGAATCTCTCCTACCATTTTGTGACCATGCCGGCTTATTAATCCTGATGTATTTCATAGATTCTTTGCTCTAACTCCCTCCCCTTCTCCCCCCTCCCCTATAATAGAAGGCCCGGGTTGTAACCACTGTGGGAGAGTGGTTAAGTTTTTACATCTGCTGCCTCCCAGAGGTGAGAGCTCTGGGGGGTATTGCTCCCCCGGTTTGTATGTACCAGGTTGCCCCCCGGCTTTGACCGCCGTGAGAGGGCGGGATTCGATCTGTCCCGGGATTTCCCAGCTCCAGTGGCAGTGGAGCTGGGCTGGCTCTCTGGTCATTTGCCTTCGATTTATTTATTTTGAGATCCTCCCATGTTGATCTGGTCTGCCTTGCTGTTTTTTGTCGGACTTGTTAAGATCATGCGTCTGACTTATTCGAGCACGACCTTATATGCTCTCAGGGGGGCCCCCCCATCCTGGGAGCGACCCGCCTTACTTTTTACACCTCCTCTTGATGAAGGGCCCGAGTGTTGGGACCCTGAGAGATGGCTGGGCATGGGTAGGGGCCTCCGATATAAGCCAAATAGGAGGCCCCTGGTTAGTTTTTTGGTTAAATTTTTTAGGAGGTTAGGGTGGGAACTTCTTTTGGTTGTTCGGATATGGGGGGCAGTCCAGCAACCACTGTTCAGGCCAGGGCCGGGATTGATCGCGGAGGGGAGGAGCGGGGGTCGGTCGCCCCCGGGGCTCCAGGGCAAGTCGTGGGAATGCCTATTCCCACGACGTTAGGGAATGGCAGCAGGTGCAGGAACAGAGGGCCGTATCGACCTCAGGGAAGGCCTCTCTGCTACTTGCAAGCGGTGAGGCGTTCCGACCCTCTTGTTCTACCCCAAGGTCCCGGGAGTGAGGATGTGCAGCCTCCTGAGCTCCGGCTGGTGTACCTGAATGCCAGGTATGTCGTTAATAAAGCTCCTCTCGTCCGTGACTTGGTCGAGGGTGAGCAGGCGGACCTGGCTTGCATCACGGAGACTTGGTTGGGCCCAGAGGGCGGTATTCCTCTGGCTGATCTCTGCCCACCAGGTTTCCGGGTGCTACACCGGCCTCGGGCTCAGGGTAGGGGTGGGGGAGTGGCTGTTGTTATGAGGGAGACCTTAGCTCCGCGGGAGGCCACCGTTCCGCAGATAGTCGGGTGTGAGTCTCTCTTCTTGAGATGCGGCCCTGGTGCGCAGTTGGGCTTGCTGCTGGTGTACCTTTCGCCTAGTCACACAGCAGCAGCCCTGCCTGAGCTTCTCGATGTCCTCTCTGGGTTGGTGGTTGAGTTCCCGAAACTTATAGTTTTGGGGGACTTCAATCTACCATCTCTGGGAGGATCATCTGAGTTGGCTCGGGAGTTCATGGCTTCCATGACGGCCATGGACCTGACGCAAGTAATTTCAGGACCGACTCATGAGGGAGGCCACACCCTTGACCTAGTTTTCTTATCTGGTCGGTGGTTAGATGATCTTGGTGGGGGCTCTCCAATTATTATGCCCCTGTCATGGACCGATCATCATCTCCTGCGGCTGGTCTTCCGTTTTGCCACCCCCCGCCGTGGGTGTGTGGAACCAGTTAGATGGTACCGCCCCAGACGCTTAATGGATTCCGCAAGATTCCAGGCAGCGCTGGGGTCCCCACCTGCCTCCCCCACTCACAGCTCGGCAGATGCCTTAGTGGAAGCTTGGGAAAGGGCAGCCACTGAGGCTCTTGACCGAGTTGTACCCTTGCGGCCCCTGACCCGATGCAGATCCCGTCGAGCTCCATGGTTCTCCGTGGAGCTCCGGGAGATGAAGCGCCGGAGACGGGGCCTAGAGAGCGGTTGGAGGTCCAGCCGATCCGAATCCGACCGATTGCGACTAAGAACCCATATTAGGTCTTATCTCGCTGCGATAAGGGTGGCGAGGTCTAATCACTTCGCTACCCTTATCGCGTCCGCAGATAATCGCCCGGCCGCTCTGTTTAGGGTGACTCGCTCCCTCCTTAATCAGGAGGTGAGGGAGGAACCCTTGCAGGGTCGTGCCGAGGAGTTTAACAATTATCTGTCGGACAAAATCACTCGGATTCGGACCGGTCTGGACTCTGACTGGGCAGAGTCTGGCGATCAGGACGCGGGTGGTCTTGTCGATATCACTTGGGAGGAGTTTGATTCTGTGACTCCGGAGGAAGTGGACAGGATCATGGGGAGACTGAGCTCCACCACATGTTTATTGGACCCGTGCCCTTCCTGGCTGGTTTATGCAGCCCGGGAGAGGACACGCAGCTGGTTCCAGGCAGTTATATCAGCTTCTTTGAGTGAGGTTAGCTTCCCTGCCGTCTTGAAAGAGGCGGTGGTGAGGCCCCTCCTCAAGAAGCCTGCCTTGGACCCAGCTGTATTGAACAACTTTCGTCCGGTCTCCAACCTTCGCTTTCTTGCGAAGGTTGTTGAGAGTGTGGTGGCGCATCAGCTCCCTTTGGTCCTGGATGAAGCGGATTATCTAGACCCGTACCAATCGGGTTTCAGGCCCGGGCACAGCACGGAGACGGCATTGGTCGCGCTGGTGAATGATCTCTGGAGGGCTCGGGACAGGGGTCATTCCTCTGTTCTAGTCCTATTAGACCTCTCAGCGGCTTTCGATACCATCGACCATGGTATCCTGCTGCGGCGTCTCAGGGGATTGGGAGTGGGAGGCACGGTTTTACAGTGGTTCTCCTCCTATCTCCAGGGACGCTCGCAGTCGGTGTTGACAGGAGGGCAGAGGTCGACCGCAAGGTCTCTCGTTTGTGGAGTTCCTCAGGGGTCGGTCCTCTCGCCTCTCCTGTTCAACATCTATATGAAACCGCTGGGTGAGATCATTCGTGGCTTTGGAGTTGGGTATCATCAGTACGCTGATGATACCCAGCTTTTTCTTTCTACCCCAAACCACCCCAGTGATGCCCTCAACGTGATGTCCCGTTGCCTGGAGGCGGTTCGGGTCTGGATGGGGAGGAACAGACTTCAACTCAACCCCGACAAGACCGAGTGGCTTTGCATACCTTCATCCCGGGTCTATTCGGATATTCCATCTCTTTCTATGGGGGGTGAATTATTACCCCCCGTAGATAGGGCTCGCAACTTGGGAGTCCTCCTAGATTCGCGGCTTACCTTGGAAGAACACATGGTGGCCGTGACTAGGGGGGCTTTCGCCCAGGTTCGCCTGGTGCGCCAGTTGCGGCCCTATCTAAGCCGGGATGATTTATGCACAGTCACTCACGCGCTCGTGACCTCTCGTCTAGACTACTGCAACGCTCTCTACATGGGGCTTCCCTTGAGGACCACCCGGAGGCTCCAACTGGTACAGAATGCAGCCGCGAGAGTTGTGTTGGGAGTCTCCCGATACTCCCACGTGACACCTCTGCTCCGTGAGCTGCATTGGTTGCCAGTTGTCTTCCGGGTGAGATTCAAGGTGCTAGTAATGGTGTTCAAAGCCCTCCATGGCATGGGGCCGGAGTACCTCAGGGAACATCTGCTGCCGGCATCAAGCTCCCTGCGCCCTGTGCGTTCCCACAGAGAGGGCCTCCTCAGGGTGCCACCGGTCAGAGAATGCCGTCTGGTGGCCCCCAGGGGGAGATCCTTCTCTGTGGGCGCCCCGGAGCTATGGAACCAGTTACCGGTTGAGCTCCGGACGGCGCCCGATCTGCGCTCCTTTCGCCGCGATCTGAAAACATACTTGTTCGAGCAAGCCAGCCTGGCCTGAGGGGGGATTGGTGGGGGTTTTTATCATTCTTATTGGGGTTTTTACTATGTATCAATTGTATTTTAATCGGGCATGCATTTAATTATCTTTTAATTTTTGTAAATTTCTGTGTTTTATTCTTGCCCTGTACACCGCCCTGAGTCCTTCGGGAGAAGGGCGGTATAGAAATGATAATAAACTAAACTAAACTAAACTTTACTCTTGATTGTTAAATCTAAATAGCAGAAGCTGCCTACCACCTCTGTATCTTAATTGTCAATTCTAAAGCTGCTTGCAATTTTAGTTGTTAATAGCTTGGTCTTCTTAGTCTCTCTCTTTTTTTGTTCCTTCACACTCATGTCATGTCTAGTTTAAAGAAAAGAAGGACTAGAGGTGACATGGTAGCAGTGTTCCAATATTTGAGGGGCTGTCACAAAGAAGAGGAGATCAACTTATTTTCCAAAGCCTCTGGAGGTAGGACAAGAAAGGATGAAAACTTATCAAGGACAGAACCAAATTAGGAACAGGGAGAAATTTTCTGAAAGTTAGAAACAATCACTGGAGTGGCTTGCCTTCTGAAGTTGTGGGTGCTCCATCACTGGAGGTTTTAAAGGAGATTGGACAGCCATTTGCCTGAAATTGTATAGGGTCTACTGCTTGAGCAGAGGGTTGGACTTGAAGACCTCCAAGGTCCCTTCCAACTCTGTTATTCTATTATTTATTTTATTTTATTATTTTATTTTATTTTATTTTATTATTTTATTTTATTTTATTTTTATTTTATTTTATTTTATTTTATTTTATTTTAATTTTATTTTATTTTATTATTTTATTTTATTTTATTTTATTATTTTATTTTATTTTATTTTATTTTATTTTATTTTATTTTATTTTATTTTATTTTATTTTATTTTATTTTATTTTATTTTATTTTATTTATAATGAGACTTGTATGCTGCCCTATCTCCCGCAGGACTCAGGGCGGCTAACAACAATAAAATACAAATAAATACAAATATTAAAAAGGAATTAAATTAAATTATTGTTATAGCTTCCAGATTATTTACATTTTTTGACTATTGGTATAATTGAGAATGCCAAAAGACATCTCAAATAAGTCAATATGGTTTTCATTCAATCGATGAAAAACATATTAACTTCTTTGGGGTGTCTTTTGGCTTTCTCAATTTTCCTATGTGCATTAACAATAATTTGTTTCTCAACTTTTTTTGTGAGATCAGTTTGAATATTTAGCATTTCTCTTTCCAGGTAGGACTATAATCTGCATTGCCTGAGTCTAAATTTTACATTGCTGTCATGTGAAACTAAGGTGCATTTAAATTAATCTGCTGGCCACAGTGTTGTTCTCCAGATTTGCTGGCATCTTTTGTTTAGAATCTTTACTACCGGTAGTTCTTTTTATGTTACTTGTCATATCCTACAAATGTCTCATTGATTCTTGTAGCCTTCCAACTTGGGATAGATAATCCTCGACTTACAGCCACAACTGAGCCCAAAATTTCTGTTGCTAGGTGCAACAGTTAAGTGAGTTTTGCCCCATTTTATAACCTTTCTTGCCACAGCTGTTAAATGAATCACTGCAGGTGTTAAATTAATAACCCGGTTGTTAAGTGAGTTTGGCTTCCCCATTGACTTTGCTTGCCAGAAGGTTGCAAAGGAGGATCACAAAACCCCGGGAGAGAACCATCATAAATATGAACCAGTTGCCAAGTGTCTGAATTTTGATCACGTGACCATGGGGATACTGCAATGGTCGTAAGTGTGAAAAATGATCATAAGTCCCTTTGTTGAGTGCTGTTGTAACTTCCAACGGTCATTACACAAACTGTTGTGAGTCGACTACCTGTAATGACTAAAGTGCTGGTCTTTATCTTCTAGTGTAGAAGAAATTGAGAATATCTTTTAAGACAGTGTTTTTCAACCTCAGCAACTTTTAAGATGGATGGCCTTCAACTCCCAGAATCCCCCAGGCAGCCATGCTGGCTGGGGAATTCTGGGAGTTGAAGGCCACCCATCTTAAAAGTTGCTGAGTTTGAGAAACACTGCTCTAAAATATCTTGAGTGACAAATTTCAGTGTACTCCCTCCACGTGTGTGTTCTTGTATAGTCTTCCATTTTCCCCACCTCCCAGTATGATTTGCTGTTGAAGGACATATTCAGTTTTCATAGGTTGCCTTGAGGGATGAAACAGGTAGGAATGTTGCTATGGAGACCCAGGTCTATGACACCGTGTGTCATCATTATTGTGGGTCATTTCCCTTCATTTCCCAGTGGATGTTTTTGGGTACCTTTTTGTAGACACTCCTGGTAGATGTGTGGAAGCTTCTCTTCAAATTTAATTAAACAGAACTGAAGGGACAACTTAATATCTATCCTGTTGCTTCTGATACATGGGATTTTTCCTTCCCTACCTTATTGCGTCGTTTGAACATGTCAATAAAAAGAACATTATATCCACAGACAGCTCTATGCATTTCGCTACTCATAATAAAATGTTATGAACATTATTAATCATGCCCTCAAATATTCAGATTTTTTTTAAAAAAGTAATATATTTTGAGCATTATCTAAAAATATTTGTATTAATTAAAAAAACAATCTGCTTAATTCATGATTATTTCATTGATTAAGCATCAGCTGAATTTCCCACATATTCATTTGACAGGCATAATATTATTAAAATGTCAATTAACAAGTACCACAAGAAACAAACACAGATCGAATTATTTAGGCTATAGATTACACATAGTATCATGTATCACTACATCGTTCCCCCTTTTGTCCATTATTAAATTATTATTTTTTTAAAAAAATCTCAGAGCTTCAGTTGTGATTGCTGGCCATTGGAATTATTGTGCTAAATAACTGAATTGAAAATGAAAAAGGAGAATATTTGTAGCTCAGGGTTCAAATGAGGAGTTCCTTGGTGCTCCTCTGAGCTTGCTTGTTTTCTTTCATTTCCTCAGGGATCTTCAAACTTGGCCCTTTAATGATTTGTGGACCTTCAACTCTCAGAATTCCCCAGCCAGTATTCTGGGATTCAACCATCTTAAAGTGGTCAAGGTTGAGAAACATAGCTATAGAGCAGGGGTCTTCAAACTTGGCCAATTTAAGACTTATGGACTTCAACTCCCAGAATTCCTCAGCCAGCATGCCTGGCTGAGGAATTCTGGGAGTTGAAGTCCACAAGTCATAAAAGGGCCAGGTTTGAAGACCCCTGCATTACCTAAACCAGGTAACATTATCAATGCTGACTTTCTCACTGAAAAAAGAACATAAAGAGATTTACGTTGAGCAACCCATGTTAGAAGTCGGATCTGTTAGTGCTAGTAAGTATAACAAGGTACCATAAAATAAATTTGTATTTCTATGTCAGCTTATTTTGCTCAGCTAAGAAATAATAGTTTGGTCAGTTTTTTTATCTCTGCAATTGTTGGCTTGATTGGTGAAAGTAATAGTATTTAATTTAGGTTTTAATGTCCTGCTTTTAGATATTTACATGGATTAATCAAGTCATTTTTTTTTAAAGGCAAGGTATAAAAAGTGAAGTTAAATATCATTCTTAACAAAACCATAAGCTTAGCTGTTGTACAAAGGTATCACAGCCACCTGCCTTTGCAAGGGGATAAGAAGTAAAGCTCCATTCTTCTGCTTTAATAAAAAGAGCTCGTGAATAATTTTGTCATATTTGACTCCACAGCTAGATTTTTTTCCAAGTTCTGAAAATTGCTATTGGATTGCTGGTGTAAATGATTATTAAAGGAAAAGGGCAAAACTGGACAGTTAGAATTGGCTAACTCTGGACTGAAGGATCCATATTCATATTGTTTCCACTCTAAGAAGGTAGGAAGCTGGGAATTCTGGGAGTTCATAAAAGAGCCAAGGTTGCCTACCCCTGCCTTAGGGAATTTGCTTGTAGATGGTCCAAAGCTGAAGCATCTCCAGATAAGATCTGGAAAGTTGCATTGAGAGTCAGGATCCAGAATGAGTTTACTCTTCCCAGTAAAATCAATATTTTTTCATTAGTTTTTGGTTTTGCAGGCGGTGTCTGCTGATTCCATTATAGTTTGTAAATGATTGTTTATTTATGTTGTGAAGTGTTGTATGACAACCAGTTGTGACTTGTTTGATAGTTCATACTAAAAACTTAGTGGGAGAACCAAACTAGTCTAAGGTATTTTCTTGTTTTCTCATTTTATTTTCTCTTCTGGGGAGAACTACCTGATCAACAAATTCAGCAAAATCCTCCTTAGGGTACATTTGTGACAAATATAGGTAGTCCTCAACTTACGATCATTTCTTTAGTGACCAATCAAAGTTAAGATGGCCCTGAAAATAGTGACGTATGATTGATTGGTCCTTGATAATTGGTCCAATTAACATCCCAATTAGCATCCAATTAGTCAGGGATGTCAAACTGCTGACCCGCAGAAACTGCGCCCACCCCATAGCTAGCAATGGGGGGAAAGCTCCAATATGTCATGTGACGTCATGTGACGTTGTGAGTTTTGACATATCTGCCTTAAGACATGTGATTGCAATTTGGGCTCTTGGCAACCAACATTTATTTATGATGAGTGCAGGTCCTGGTGACAGGTGATGGCCATTTATGACTGTCCTATCCAGCTTCTGACAAGCAATGTCAATGAGGGAAGCTGGGTTTGCTTATGTGATTCACTTAATGACTGCAGCAAAAAGGTTGTAAAATTGGGTGCAATTCACTGAATGAATGCATTACTTAGTGTCGGAAGTTCCAGTCTCAATGGTGATTGTATGTTGATGAGTATCTGTAGGAAATTGTTTCCAGAAGAGAAGGTGCCGATAGACAATTTGTGTTGTGTAGGTTCAAAATTTGGAAGCAAGTAGCCTTGAACAAATCATTTTGTTCCTCTTCTGCTTGCGGTAATTGTGAAAATGTGCTACTTTGTGTGCTTTGACTTTTCTACACGTGTTGTGGTTCTATGTACACATTTGGATTATGTGTGAATAAGGGATGCTATAAGCATAAACAGAGTTTCACAGCTGTAACAATGTGTGGCTAAGGAAGTGGGAGAGACTTGATACAATTTGGTGTGCTTGCACCTTAAAGGAATAAAAGAATCATTGGGTTAGTAAGCACTAATATTTGCTGTTGATTTTACATGTTGACTTAATGGTTTAATATGAAAAGTGAGATTTAAACTTAGCCAATTGTGATTTATTCCTTAATGTTTTAGTGTACAGATAGTCCTTACGACCACAACTGAGTCCAAAATTTCTGTTTAGATGAATTTTACTCCACTTTATAACCTTTCTTGCCACAGTTAAGCAAATCACTCCAGTTGTTGAGTTAGTAACCTGGTTGTTAAGTGAATCTGGCTTCTCCATTGAGTTTGCTTGTCAAAAGGTCACAAAAGGTGATCACATGACACCCTGGACACTGCAATCGTCATAAATACAAGTCAGTTGCTAAGCATCTGTTTTTGATCACGTGACCACAGGGATGCTGCAACAATCATAAGTGTGAAAAATGGTCATAAGCCATTTGAATGGTTACTAAATGAACTGTTGTAAGTCGAGGACTATCTGTACTGCCCAAACCTAGACTGATCATACCTGAGGCAGATGACCACTAGGTGGCACTAGAAGGTGGCCTTTGCTCTCCTCTAGTGGTCATCTGGAGTTTTGCAGGCCAAACCGCGCCACCCCATTGTTGGCAATGGGGAAAAAGTCACAATATGGCGTGCGATGTCACGTGATGTTGCGAGTTTGACATGCCTGGTCTATGTAGAGTACTTGGTTGTTGGCTGCTTGGTTACTGTCAACAACTGGTGTATAAACTTCTTATAAGCTGAATTCATACTAGACTAGAGGAAGTTGGCTAGTTTGTACACCCATGATCAGTATGCTGTGCAAACCCATACAACTGCATTAATTAATAAACCATAGATTTCTTTCTTTCTTTCTTTTTCTTTCTTTCTTTCTTTCTTTCTTTCTTTCTTTCTTTCTTTCTTTCTTTCTTTCTCTTTCTTTTTTTCTTTCTTCCTTTTTTTCTTCCTTCCTTCCTTCCTTCTTTCTTTTTCTTCCTTCCTTCCTTCCTTCCTTCCTTCCTTCCTTCCTTCCTTCTTTTTCTTTCTTTCTTTCTTTCTCTCTCTCTCTCTTTTCTTTTCTTTCTCCTGTATTATGTTTACAATAACTCAAGGCAATGAATATATCCAACACACTTTCCTCCTATTTTCCCCACAACAACAACCGTGTGAGCTGGGTCGGGCTGAGAGAGAATGACTGGCTCAAGATCATCCAGCAGGTTTTCTTGGCTGAGGTGGGACTTGAACTCACATTCTCTTGCTTTTTAGCCTGATGCCTTACCCCAGGGGTCTTCAAACTTAGCAATTTTAAGACTTGTGGACTTCAACTCCCAGAATCCCTCAGCCTGGCTGAGGGATTCTGGGAGTTGAAGTCCACAAGTCTTAAAGTTGCTAAATTTGAAGACCCCTGCCTTACCCAGTAGGCCAAACTGATTTTACTCTAATTACCCTAAGTGGTTAGTTGTGAAATCACAGCCATGGTATTGATCATGGGATTGCATGGTAAATATGTATAATTAGACCTGTATGTTTATATAGCCGTGCTCATTTTCTTCAGATTAATCAATGTGTCCATTATTTTCCTTTTTCTGATTAAAACATACTGGTAAGGTTTATTACAATAAGCATTTGGTATGTTTTCTGGTTGCTGTTGCCTATAGTTGAGGTTTTTAAGAATATATGGGGTTTTTAAACGGAGATGAATGCTGGAAAGTTTGCATATAAATAAATTCAATAAACATTTGAACAGATCTGAGTGTGTAATAATAAACTATCTAAAAATTAAAAAATATGGACAGATTTGCACTACATTGTCATTTGTGTAGGCTGTATACTGTATCATGAAAACAGCTTGTATGTTGTCTGGGATTTAACAAGATTGGCTTTGTTGAAACATAAGGTATGTGGCCTCATTTTTAAAAAAATTCCAATTATTGTCCATATATTGTTGCATTGTCAAACTTATTCAGGATTGATTTATGGGGCTTTATTTGCCTCACCATCTAAAATGTGGGTGGTGGGATGGCTCAGTGGTTAAGACACAGGACTTGTCGGCTGGAAAGGCAACAGCCCAGGTTAGAGATCCGAGCGGGTGAGTGCCCGTATTCGCTTAGCTCCTGCCATCTACTGGTTGCAGTCCGAAAGGATGCAAATGTGAGTAGATAAATAGGTACCACTTCAGAAGGAAACAATGTTTTGCAATGTCATGCTGGCCACAGGATCATGGAAATGTCTTCAGACAGTGCTGATTCATGGTCTCAAAACAGAGAAGAGTGCTGTGCCCTATAGTCAGCAATGAGTAGCAGCAGTGGTGGGATTCAAATATAATATAATAAACCTTTATTGTCAAAGTACAACATGTGTACATTGAGATTAGCTGAGCCTCCCCCCGTGCTCTCTCCCCCCAACACACAGTGACAACAAACCCTCCATCCTACCACACCATGTGAACCAACTACACCACACACCGGCCTCCCAAGTTAATTCTGCATAAGTTCACAGAGATTATGTCCCATTTAAAGCCTAACAGCCCACGGATAAAAGCTATTTTTCAGCCTGTTGGTACGTGAACAACCAGTTCTCTGTGTGGATGCCGCTTCTGGAAGTCCATTCTGGGTCTGGGCAACAAAAAATTAGCTCCCGGTTCTGCCGAAGTGGTGAGAACCGGCTGAATCCCACCACTGAGTAGCAGGGTAAAACCTATAGTAACTTTCCTTCTTTCTAAAATGAATTATTGTTTTATAGTCTATTTTAGGAAACTGAGATCAACCAAACTTTACAGAGGAAGAAGGTTAGATAAATATAGGCTGAGTGGAATGATGTGAGATAGCTCAAAGCCTGTTTTTCACTGCTTACCAAAGCCAGTGGACGCATTGAGTTGGGTGCCATCAGATTCAGCCCCGGCCTTCTACTTTTATATTCATAATTTGGATAAAAAAATTAGTCACAATTTGCAAAGGGTGGAAAGGTTCTTGCTACTGTAGTTGAACTTGAACATATAGGTAGTTCTTGACTTACGACCACAATTGACCCAAAATTTGTTGCCAGGCCAATGCCCCATTTTATGACATTTGCCTATGGTCATTAAGCAAATAACTACAGTTGTCAAGTGAACCATGCGGTTGCTAAACAAATCTGGCTTCCCTCCCTGACTCCGCTTGCCTCTTCAGGAAGCTTGAAAATGAGAATCCCAGGACCCTGACATGCTGCAAACATTATAAATGCATCCTGGTTGCCAAGATCCCAAAGTCTGATCACATGCCTGGGCAGAAGCTTCAAAGGCCATAAGTGTGAGAACAGGTGATAAGTCACTTTTTTCAGTGCCATTGTAACCTTTGAATGGTCATTAAACGTGGTGGTAAGTTGAGGACTACCTGTAAAATTAATACAAATTGACAAAGTGACATTGTTGTAGCAAAAAAAAAGTCAAGTTGCATTACAGGCATTCCTCAAATTAGGACAATTGAGCCCAAAATTCTATTGCTAAGCAAGACCATTGTTAAATGAGTTTTGCAATGGTCCTGTGAAAAATGGTCACAAGTCACTTTTTCAATGCTATTGTAAATTTGAAAGGTCACTAAACAAATAATTGCCAGTGAAGGATTACCTGCATTAAAGTTGTATGTCACCTGATTCTCAACGACTTTAGTCCCATTCTGTTTGCCCCACATTAGATTCCACATACATTCTTTCTACAGTTGGAGAGAAATGCAACAAGGTTGATTAGGAGATAGAAATAAAGTCTTGCAAGGAGTGATTGTAGGAAAGACTATGCTTAATCTTGAGAGAAAGCAATTGAGAGTTGATGTGGTTGGCTGTGATGATTCCCTTGGCCATTTCACCAGTTAACTCTCCAGATGTCAGCTCAGAGGAAAATGAAGCATTTCCAGACATGTCTGGGGGGATGTTGGTTAATGGCTCCAAGCAGCCATCTGAGAGGGAGATGGATCAAACACAGCTGCAGCAGGACAGCCCTGAGGCTTCAGGCAGGGAGAGCGTGCAGCTGCAGCCAGTCAGTGATGAGGAAGAGGAACTGCCTACTGCACCTGATTGAAGAACACGTAGGGCAGAGAAAAGGCAGGAGCAGAGAAGGTCAGCCAGATTACTCATGAGGAGGCAGCCTCGCCGTTCTTGATGGGCTGCACCAGAAGTTGGCTATTTAGCACAGCAGAGAGAGGGAAGTGATGCTGGGAATGTCTTCATTTCCTAGCTGTGTGTTTTCTGGTTGTGATTCTTGCCTTGCTTTGGATTGACACCATGCCTTGTGAGCCCTCTTGCATTGTGGGTTTAATTTTGCCTAGTGGGTTTATTTTGATTGGGAAACTTTCAGGTGCCTTGTGGACTCATTGGCCATTGCTCTGTGGGCTAGCATTGGTCTGCTTGTGGCTGGACTTAACTGGGACAGTTCTGGGTTTTTGGTGAAAGGAGTTGTGGGGGGATATTAATAAACCCACTAAACCACAGTTACATGTGAGTGCGTGTGTGAGAGGGACAGGACATAGGTTTTTTTCAAGAATCAAAAGGAGATTGTGTGCAGTAGAAAAGATGATGACTTCACTGACCCACAGTGTAGGACACAGAAGGATCTCGTTACAGAAAGATGGATTCTAGATGAAGGTAAGAGAGAACTTCCTAAAAAAGCAGTTTAGTAGATGATCAATTATCTAGTGAAGCAATGTTGCCCCCTTTTCAGAGAGGCTGGGACACCTTAATTCAGATTTAGCAGAGCAGGGGACTGAGTTCAATGGCTTTTTATAACTTGATAGTGGAATTGACACAATATGTTCAATGAGGTCTAGTGTAACATTTAATAATCTAGCACAGGGGGGTCAAACTGCCGGCCCATGGGCTGGATGCGTCATCTGGAAACCGCGCCTACCCCATTGCTGGCAATGGAGAAAAAGTTCCGATACGTCACGTGATGTCACGTGACGTCGCGGGTTTGACATGTCTGACCTAGCAGCTGCATTATCACACCTAAATTTAGTTAGTTTTAACTTTAGTTGTGCTTTTATGCTCGCTGGTATCAGGTATTAGTAAATACCTGATTCAGGATATTGAGCAAATCCTGAAAATGAGTTAATCTAGTAACCAAAGTTGTGAAAAGAGATGAGGATCCTCCTGGATACGAACCATCTGGAAAAGACTCTATGCCGTCACTATACCTGTAGTTCTCGATTTATGACCACAATTGGTTCACGAATGTCCATTGATAAGCAAGGTAATTAAGTCAGTTGCACTCAACTTGATGAACTGTTGTTAAGCAAATTGCTGCAGTTGTTAAATGAATCATATGATCATTAAGTGAACCGTTAAGCTTCCCTCATTGTCCTTGCTTGTCAGAAAGTGGCTGGGAAGTTTGTAAACGGTGATCATGTGACCTCAGGATGCTGCAAACATGGTAAATATATTCGGGCTGCCAAGCAACCAAATCTGCACCATGTGACCATGGAAATGCTTTGAAGGTTGTAAGTGTGAGGACAGGGTATACGTTTTGGACTACCTGGATAAAAACCCACAATAGTGCAATGGCAAGAAAGTTTTCTGCAGTTCCTTGCTCTATTGATGTGTGCAACTTTTGTATCTCTAATCCTTCAGGCAGAAGGAATTATGGGAGTTGAAGTCCAAATGCTGGAACACAGTAGTAGATTATAGAAAGCTGTTCCTTCACTTCCTTTGTGTCTATGTGTGGCATAGAAGTTGGGTGGTCTCAAATTGCGTGGGATGTGGAAAGCCTGTAGGTCTTCATAGTGAGGTCCAGCAGTTAAAATGGAAAAAGTGCCTTGAGTGTTGGCTTCTCTAATGTTGCCAGCCTTAGAAGGAAAGGGAACAAGTTTTGAAGTTCAAATATATTGTTTTGGAAGAAGGATAATTTTTTAAGTTGCATTTGAGAATAAAGTTCTGTACTGAGCTAGGGAAAAAATAAAATAAATTAGGTGCATGCTAGTGTCATAGGGGGACGTGGTGGCTCAATGGGTTAGGACACTGAGCTTGTCGATCAGAAGGTCGGCAGTTTGGCGGGTCAAATCCCGAGTGCCGCGTAACAGAGTGAGTGCTTGTTACTCGTCCCAGCTTCTGCCAACCTAGCAGTTCAAAAGCCCGTAAAAATGCAAGTAGAAAAATAGGTGGGAAGGTAACAGCATTCCATGTCCCTTTGGCGTCTAGTCATGCTGGCCACATGACCACCAAGACGTCCTCGGACAAGCGCTGGCTCTTTGGCTTTGAAACGGAGATGAGCACCGGCCCCTAGAGTCGGAAACGACTAGCATGCATGTGCGGGGGAACCTTTACCTTTACTAGTGTCATAGGAGATGACTGCTGTTGTAGGAAACTACTTTTTAGAATACATATATATTCTAGAATTAAAAAAAAGGATAAATTGCCTTAAAATGTTAATTTGGCAGAGGAGGACAAAAACAAGATGGGCAGGATGTGTGGGAATAAATGGGCTGGAGTCCATATGTATATGAGAAGCAATATTGATTTTTTGAAAATATTGAACTATGTTTAATTATAATTGCACTTTTAGGGGGACAGCAGATAATGACAAGAATTTCAGACATGATAATTATTGTGCTATACATTCCACTGAGATGGCATGTCTAAAAAAGCAGCTTCCAACTCTGCAGGCAGAGACTGAACATACATTACGTGACTGGGGACTGTGAGTTTGTGTATAATGACTGCATCCAAGGTTTATAGGCATGTTAGTAGTGTAAAAATCTACTGATGTGTTAGAGGCAACCATTTAAATAGGATATTTCTGATAATTCCAGGTGCAATCTGCTTAGGTATTTCAGATTTTATTAAATGTGTATGCCACCAAACAATTTCAGACCGAGTGGCTTAAAGTAACAATTTGCAGCCAGCCAAAAGTAATAAGAAGTCTAGGAAAGGAAAGAATACTGTATTTTTAAATGCTACGGTAGTTGTATTAGGTAGTCCTTGAATTGTCTCAAAGGTGCTTTTTTTCATAAGGCAGCCAGACTTTTTTGGTTTTTCCTTGATTTTGACTAGATGGGGTGGGGGTGGGGGGTGGATGGAGGAAGAACCTCTTCATCCACCCGCCATCCAGTCAGAACTGATGAAGCTTCTTGGATGAGAAGCGAGACGTCTTCAAGGAAAAACCAAGGAAGTCCTCTTGCCTCTTGAAAAAGCACCTTTGGGAAAGCCATGACCTGGATGACTGAGAATCTCTGTAGACATTTAGTCCTTGAATTGGCTGCAATTGAGCCCTGCCGATGCAGTTGTAAGTCATGATGGTTGTAAAGCAAGTCACCGTGTCTCCAGACTCAATTTTACTTCTGCGGTGGTGGTTAAGCAAACCCATCGTTCGCTATGAGGCGTCTTTTGCCGGAAACCAGAGGTAAATGTTTTTTTGACACAAATATTGTAAATCATGGTCGCGTGACTATGGAGCGTTGCAAACTGTCATAAATGTGGGCTGGTTGCCTAGTGCCCAGAATGCAGTCATGTGACGACAAAGGATGGGAAGGCTGGGTGTCGAAACTGAGTTGTAAGTAGCTTTTCAGTGAGTTGTTGTAACATCAAATGGTTGCTAAGCATCTGGTTGTAAGTCAAGGACTTCACCTGTATTCATAAAGGTACGGTGTTTCTCAAGCTGCTGATGCTGTTCAACCAATCTGAGTTAGATGTACCCTGTAATAGCAGATGGATCAATTGTTCAAATACTGTAAAACAGGCAAAGAGGAAATACTGTCTTGAAATCGTTCTTTCCTGTCACCAGCTGTTCAGACTATCTTGTTCGTGTGGTTTAAATGGGTGACTGTACTCGTTATTGAGCAGATAGCAAGAGGTCATATATTGTAGGCTTTGACAGGAAAATGCCAATAGCCATCATTTTAGCCGTTGTCTATCCCAGTGGTTCCTGACCTTTTCTATACCCCGCACCCCTAGGATGCTTCTGATATATTCCTGCACCCCTTACAAAAGTTCAAAACAAATTATGCATATACATTATAATTTTGAAACTTCTAAACCCAGGTTTTCGCACACCCTGGGATATCGTCTCGCACCCCCAGGGGGTGCGAGCACCTCCGGTTGGGAACCCCTGGTCTATCCAGTGCAGGATGAAGGCCTCTTCCGCATGTTTCCAACCAATACAATCTTGAGCTTTCCTTTGCCAATTGGGTAGCACCCTCTGCCTTCGGGCTGGTCTTCCAGAAGTGGGATTATTGTCTAGTTTAAGTAAACATTCACCAGCTAAAACTTCCAAGAGAAAACAATGGTAATTTATTTGTACTACTTTGCAAAGAGGGTGCATCATGTACACACAGGTACAGTGGACACAGCTTAAATCATTAATATTCTTTATATTCTCTATTGTCCTTGCAAAATCACCTCCCACCTTGTCCTCATTGGCTTCGTACTCATGCCATCTCAACCTATCCAAAGCGCCTAAAGTAAATACATTATCTTCGCACCTGATTACATCTCCCATTACTCTAATTCTATTGCCCCCCCCCCCCCGCCCTTATTTACAAATGACCTTTTATGGCTATAGTTCCTCGGGGTTGTCTCTAGAGTAACTATCATATCAGCAGATTCTGGTTAAAACCAGTTTCTAGCATAGCAAGCTTCAACTAGACTCATGAAATTAAAATATATACAATGTATTTCTTCACAGGCTAGCATATCTTCCTATAGTTTCTGTAAAAACAATAGGCCCTTTTTCCTAGACCGCTGCTGTTGTGTACTGGGTTTCTTGCAAGTAGAAGGCGAGACGAGAGAGTTCAAACAGGAACATTGCTTTATTGTAGAACAGGAACAGAACTAGTAACCAAGGTTTCTACGCAGCTACTTATACAGCTGGCCACTAGGCGGCGGCCAATAGGTTTGAAGGAACCTATTCCCGCCCCAGAGCCAACCAATGATCGTCCTGGAGACTGCATGTTTGGGAAGCCAGTGACCGTTACACAGACCTCCTGATTAAGCAATCTCAAGCAGCATTCAACAACACGTGGAACAGTTCAAGTAAATAGGCCCAATACATTATAGCTGCCATGGGTAGGTTTCCCTAAAGGCCTCCTGGAAATGAGGGTTGTTTTTGAGGTTGCATTCACATGTTGAAGAAATTTGCCATGTTGGTCCAATGCAGATTGGCAGATGTGATTGGTGGCAGTCTAGGCGAGGGGTGTCAAACTGCTAGCCAGCAGGCTGGATGCGTCACATGGAAGCTGCGCCTGTTCTATACCAGCCTACTACCGGCCCTGCAGAAAAGGCAGGGACAACCCCTTTACAAACGGCAAGAGGCTGGAACTAAGCCTGCCAAATTTATTAACGTAAAACAGAGCAAAACAAGACACGAACCATGAAACAGGAGCTATTCAAATGGTTGCCTTCAGCAAACCAGCCCTCCCACACATTCCCCTTTTAAACAGTTCAGGGCGTGGCTTCTCTCTGCCTCCTTCCAAGGTGCCCCATTGCCTTCCTCTGTTTACTCCTGATTGACTGCCTCCTGCATCGGGCGTCCTTGAACAGGGCCAGCTGTGGGTCATTTCATCCACGCTGTCAGGCTCACACAGCTGGGTCTGCGTCGTGACCAGATGGGAGGGGCCTGGCTGAGGGCTCTGTGGAGCCTCAATATTATTCTCAGCAAGCTCTCCAACACCCCCCTCCTCCTCCTCTGAATCGTCCGACCCAACTGCCGAACCCACAGGCTGACCCTGAATCACAACAGCGCCCACCCAAGCTCCAGCAAGGGGGAAAAAGTCACGATACGTCGCGACATGTCATGAGACGCAGTGAGTTTGACATCCCTGGTCTAGGCAGTCTCCATCATGCCCTGGGATATCCTTCTGGACATATACATGTCCAGTGACATAACCCACGAATTCATTTGTTATGCCCCTGTCATGGACCGATCATCATCTCCTGCGGCTGGTCTTCCGTTTTGCCACCCCCCGCCGTGGGTGTGTGGAACCTATCAAATGGTACCGCCCCAGACGCTTAATGGATCCCCAGAGGTTCCAGGCGGCGCTGGGGTCCCCACCTGCCTTCCTTGCTCACAGCTCGGCAGACGCCTTAGTGGAAGCCTGGGAAAGGGCGGCCACTGAGGCTCTTGACCGAGTTGTACCCCTGCGGCCCCTGACCCGGTGCAGATCCCGTCGAGCCCCATGGTTCTCCGTGGAGCTCCGGGAGATGAAGCGTCGGAGACGGGGCCTAGAGAGCGGTTGGAGATCCAGCCGATCCGAATCCGATCGATTGCGACTAAGAACCTACACTAGGTCTTATCTCGCTGCGATAAGGGAGGCGAGGTCTAACCACTTCGCCACCCTTATCGCGTCCGCAGATAATCGCCCGGCCGCCCTGTTTAGGGTGACTCGCTCCCTCCTGAATCAGGAGGTGAGGGAGGATCCCTTGCAGGGTCGTGCCGAGGAGTTTAACCAGCATCTGTCGGACAAAATCGCTCGGATTCGGATCGGTCTGGACTCTGACTGGGCAGAGTCTGTCGAGCAGGACACGGGTGGTCTTGTCGATATCACCTGGGAGGAGTTTGATTCTGTGACTCCGGAGGAAGTGGACAGGATCATGGGGAGGCTGAGCACCACCACATGTTTATTGGACCCGTGCCCTTCCTGGCTGGTCTATGCAGCCCGGGAGAGGACACGCAGCTGGTTCCAGGCAGTTATATCGGCTTCTTTGAGTGAGGGTAGCTTCCCCGCCGTCTTGAAAGAGGCGGTGGTGAGGCCTCTCCTCAAGAAGCCTGCCTTGGACCCAGCTGTATTGAACAACTTTCGTCCTGTCTCCAACCTTCGCTTTCTTGCGAAGGTTGTTGAGAGTGTGGTGGCACATCAGCTCCCTCTGGTCCTAGATGAAGCGGATTATCTAGACCCGTACCAATCGGGTTTCAGGCCCGGGTACAGCACGGAGACGGCATTGGTCGCGCTGGTGAATGATCTCTGGAGGGCCCGGGACAGGGGGCATTCCTCTGTTCTGGTCCTATTAGACCTCTCAGCGGCTTTCGATACCATCGACCATGGTATCCTGCTGCGGCGTCTCAGGGGATTGGGAGTGGGAGGCACGGTTTTACAGTGGTTCTCCTCCTATCTCCAGGGACGCTCGCAGTCGGTGTTGGCAGGAGGGCAGAGGTCGACCGCGAGGTCTCTCATTTGTGGAGTTCCTCAGGGGTCGGTCCTCTCGCCTCTCCTGTTCAACATCTATATGAAACCGCTGGGTGAGATCATTCGTGGTTTTGGAGTTGGGTATCATCAGTATGCTGATGATACCCAGCTTTTCTTTTCGACCCCAAACCACCCCAGTGATGCCCTCACCGTGATGTCCCGTTGCCTGGAGGCGGTTCGGGTCTGGATGGGGAGGAACAGACTTCAACTCAACCCCGACAAGACCGAGTGGCTTTGCATACCTTCATCCCGGGTTTATTCGGACATTCCATCTCTTTCTATGGGGGGCGAATTATTACCCCCCGTAGATAGGGCTCGCAACTTGGGAGTCCTCCTGGATTCACGGCTCACTCTGGAAGACCACATAGGAGCTGTGACTAGGGGGGCTTTCGCCCAGGTTCGCCTGGTGCGCCAGTTGCGGCCCTATCTAAGCCGGGATGATCTATGCACAGTCACTCACGCGCTCGTGACCTCTCGACTAGACTACTGCAACGCTCTCTACATGGGGCTGCCCTTGAGGACCACCCGGAAGCTCCAACTGGCACAGAATGCAGCCGCGAGAGTTGTGTTGGGAGTTTCCCGATACTCCCATGTTACACCTCTGCTCCGTGAGCTGCATTGGTTGCCAGTTGTCTTCCGGGTGAGATTCAAGGTACTAGTCATGGTGTTTAAAGCCCTACATGGCAGGGGTCCGGAGTACCTCAGGGAACACCTGCTGCCGGCGTCAACTTCCCTCCGCCCTGTGCGTTCCCACAGAGAGGGCCTCCTCAGGGTGCCACTGGTCAGAGAATGTAGATTGGTGGCCCCCAGGGGGAGATCTTTCTCTGTGGGCGCCCCGGAGCTATGGAACCAGTTACCGGTTGAGCTCCGGACGGCGCCCGATCTTCGCTCCTTTCGCCGCGATCTGAAAACATACCTGTTCGAACAAGCCGGCCTGGCCTGAGGGGGGATTTGTGGGGTTTTTACTATCACTTTATTGGGGTTTTATTAATGTATTTATTGTTGGGCATGTATTTAATTACTTTTTAATTTTTGTAGCTTTGTGTTTTATTCTTGCCCTGTACACCGCCCTGAGTCCTTCGGGAGAAGGGCGGTATACAAATATTAATAAATTAAATTAAATTAAATTAAATTTACTCACACAAGCCCCTTCGCCTCATCAAGGCCCCGATCATAGAAGGGAGGCAATAGTCATACTGGACTTGATTTAGATTTTATATTTGTACTCTAGTGTAGTGTAGTGCAGGGCTTTTCAACCAGTGCTACGGGTACCACCTGTGGTACATTGGCACCTGGCAGGTGGTACGCGACCATCCTAGAAAAGTGGTGTGGGGGGAGGGGAATGTTCTGTACCAGCCTGCTACCGGCCCTGCAGAAAAGGCAGGGTCAACCCCTTTACAAACGGCAAGAGGCTGGAATTACGCCTGCCAAATTTATAGCTACAAAAACAAACAAGACACGAACCAAGAAACAGGAGCTTTAAGAAACATGAACCATCCGAGCGGTTGCCTTCAGCAAACCAGCCCTCCCAGACATTCCCCTTTTATAGAGTTCAGGGCGTGGCTTCTCTCTGCCTCCTTCTGAGAAGCCCCATTGCCTTCCTCTGTTTACTCCTAATTGACTGCCTCCTGCGTCGGGCATCCTTGAACAGGGCCAGCTGTGGGTCATCTTCATCCACACTGTCAGGCTCACACAGCTGGGTCTCCGTGGTGACCAAGTGGGAGGAGCCTGGCTGAGGGCTATCATCAGCAAGATCTTCAACCCCCTCAGCAAGGTCTTCAACACCCCCCTCCTCCTCTGAGTCGTCCGACCCAACTGCCGAACCCACAGGCTGACCCTGAATCACAACAGGGAATGAGCTGAACTGGTGGCAGCACCATGAGAGGTGGCTGGAGCTGCAGGGCTGTCAGGGCTCAGCGGAAGCGCCAGGATCAGTGCTTCTTCGGGGTTGTCAGGGCTCAGCGGAAGTGCCAGGATCAGCATTAGGCTCCAGCTGGAGCTCGGCGCTGATCCTGGCGCTTCTGCTGAGCCCAGAAGAAGCGCCAATCAGCTGGAATGTTGCAGCATCTCCAGGGTCTTGTGATTTACATTCAGATGCTTGGCAACTGATTCATTTGTTCAGTGCCATTGTAACTTCAAACAGTCACTAAGCGAACTGTTGTTGTAAGTCGAGGACTACCTGTACTTCACTTTTTTCCTGTGGGTTTTTTTTTTTGGTCATCAAGTTTTTGACACCTTGCTAGGCGACTGGTGGTACTTGGATGTTGCCATATCCTAAAAGTGGTACAATGGGTGAAAAGGTTGAAAAGTGGTTAAGGTGGTGGTTTGCTACTGCAGTAAGAATGAATTTCCACTGCAGAAGCTTATGGATGACTTGAGAATTTGGCCCAATCATTTCCTAGCAATCCAGGGTGGTTATGGGATAGAAAAGTGGAAGGAGGGAATAATATAATCTACTTCTTGAATTTCTGAAAAAAAGGTGTGAAATAAATCTAATGAATAAGAAAATCATTTTATTTTATGCTCTGATACAGCTTAATTAGAAAACTAGGCCTGAGACTGCAATCATCACTATGAACAGCCATGTTGGCACTTTGACTGTTTTTCTGAATTTACTACGCCAGATGAAAAAAGACGCTTATATTTCTTCTCTCCTTTTAGACGTTCTAAAATTGTCTATAAGTAGTTCTTGACATATGGCCATAATAGGGACTGGAAAATTTGTCCTTAAGTAAGGCAGCACATAGCTAACTACCCCCCATTTTATAATCTTTTTTGGCAGGGTTGTTAAGCAAGATGTGACTTGCAACCTTCCCTACTGGCTTCCCCATTGACTTTCCTTGTCAGAAGCTGGCTGGGAAAAAAAATCACAAATGGCAATCAAGTGGCTGCAGGATGCTGTGACCATTGTCAATGTGTGATGGTGGTCAAGCATCTGAATAATGATCACCCAGTTGTGGGAATGCTGTGATGGTTTTAAGTTAGACCATTTTTTATAAGTCATGTTTTTCAATTTTGTGGTAATTTCAAACGATTGTTAAAGGAAAGGTCATAAGTCAAGGAGTACCTGTATTAATACATTACACATTTCCACGATACGTTATAGGCCAGTGAAGTACATCTAAATGCATGAACAGCTTATCACAATATGGATTTATCAAGTCATAAAATAGATACAGAAGCATCCCTTTGGATAAAACATTCTGGTAGAGAATTCCATGAAGCTATGTTTAGTTTTGTTCTAAAAAATCTATGGATTCCAATTTTAAACATGGTTTGTATATCCGAAACTACAATTGCACTATTCAAAGTTAAAGTGTTTGTTTAGGATCTCAGTCTTCTTGTGGGTGTTAAGTTGTAGGTCTTTCTGAATTTCTGGGATTTTGAATTGGGATTTTGCCCATGGAAACAGAGGTCTATCCCTGGATCCAATTACTTCTCAATCAGGGAGAATTTCTTTATTCTATCAAAATGAAGCCTAGGAAAATAAATACCTGATCAAATTTGAGATTTGTAAAGAAAGGACAAAGCCGAGCATTGACGAATAGGAAGATGAATTTTAGTGCTAAGAACACCTACGGTAAGGATTTTGACCAGCAATAAATGAAAGCAATTATGTATGACAAGCATTTTTTTTAATATAATGGAATTACAAAAACAGCTCAAAACATTTCAGAATATTTTTATGGCTTTAGTCTGTAAATTAAGTTAGGCAGATACTGAGGGCTGCATAAAAATCCAGCAGGGATTTTTCTGCAGGGCTGGCAGAAAAGAATGTCAACAGAAAATTTGTTCCCCAATTGCTGAGCATGGAAACCGGTGCTGTCCTTACCATTTTAATGTGGGAGAAATTAAAAAAAAGCAATTAAGCAGCTCTCCTATCCTTTTGCTTTCTGTTCCATCAATCATTGCCTCTCAAACAGAAAACCACCACGGATCACTCTCCCTAGCATGGGCAGGGCAGAACTGGTTGAGTGTTTGTGCAAGAAGTGAGACAACTGGCCACCTGTCGAATTACTGGATTAACAGATTTTATGGATCAAGTACTCATCGGCTGCTTGATTTCTGAAGATGGGTTTAGTGCTCTTTTGAAGGAGCATTGAACCATGTCCAAATATTATTGGGCTGACAGCCACAGGTATAGAAGAGGAACAGTGAGCGAAATGATGAGTGAGTTTTGTGCCTGAGTAGCAGTGCTAGCAGGAAGTTTAACTGTTTTCCTCCTGCCAAGAAATTAAAAGACGCTTGCTCCTGGGGAGGAAAGCCATGGCAAATCTAGACAGCACACTAAAAAGCAGAGACATCACCCTGTCAACAAAAGTGCGTATAGTCAAGGCTATGGTCTTCCCAGTTGCAATGTATGGCAGTGAAAGCTGGACCATAAGAAAGGCTGAGCGCCAAAGAATTGAAGCCTTTGAGCTATGGTGCTGGAGAAGACTCCTGCGAGTCCCTTGGACTGCAAGGCGATCAAACCGGTCAGTCCTAGAGGAGATCAACCCTGACTGCTCTTTAGAAGGCCAGATCCTGAAGCTAAAACTCAAATACTTTGGCCACCTAATGAGAAGGAAGGACTCACTGGAGAAGAGCCTAATGCTGGGAAAGATTGAGGGCAATAGAAGAAGGGGACGACAGAGAATGAGGTGGTTGGATGGAGTCACTGAAACAGTAGGCGTGAGCTTAGATGGACTCCAGAAGATGGTAGAGGACAGGAAGGCCTGGAGGAACATTGTCCATAGGGTCGCGATGGGTCGGACACGACTTCGCAACTAATAACAACAAGCACCTGGAAATGAGCTTGTGGGCATCATGGAGAAGGAATGGAATATAGCTAGTCCTTGACATGCAGTTTACATTTGAAATTATGACACACCACCTCATGACTATTTATGGCCTGGATTTGAAGTTACAAAGGCCAGTCCCCCACCAGAATAACTGAATAACAGAGTTGGAAGGGACTTTGGAGGTCTTCTAGTCCAACCCACAGCTCAGGCAGGAAACCCTATACCATTTGAGGCAAATGCTTGTCCAATCTCTTCTTAAAAGCCTCCATTGATGGAGCACCCACAACTTCTCAAGGCACATGTTTCCATTGATTAATTGTGGAAATTGTCAGGAAATTTCTCTTTAGTTCTAGGTTGCTTCTCTCCTTGATTAGTTTCCATCCTTCAGGCGCTTTGGAGAATTGGTTGACCCCCCTCTTCAACCTATTCAACCCCTGGTCACGTGATTGCATTTTGAGCATTTCGCAACCAGCCCACATATATGGCTATTTGCAGCATCCCATGGTCACATGAGCGCAATTTACAATGTTTTTTGCTGGAAACTGGTGTTTGTTTCCAGTTTTGAGCAAACCCCCCCCAAAAAAGCCCACTGGGAACAATTAATTTGCTTAATGACCCCCCATATTTGCTTAACAGCCACCACGAAAAGAATGGTAAAATTGGATGCAGTCACACGGACACCTGCTTAATGACTGGAATGACTTATGAACGTAATTTTGGGCTCAATTATGGTCCTAAGTCAAGGACTATCCCTAAATAAAATAGTGTGCCTTAAACAGCAAAGTAATAGATAGCAATAAACAGAAAAAGTAAAACAACTTGAAATCCTAGAACTGTAGTGAAAGCAATGGAAAAGTTTTAATGGTCACAGAAACAGCAATGCACAGCTGGCAGAATGCCCCCCACCCCCACCTGTACTTGTGGTTTAAAACAACCTTCTCTAAAGAAAACTCTTATGATGATACTGTCAAGGGAGAGCTTGACCTATTTTTAAGCACAGATCTAGCTCTCTTTCAGAAGAGTGCTAAACCCATTTGTTTTAACAGTCTGGTGCGCTTTCCAAAGACCCTCCTTATCTTTATAAGGAGTCAATATAAGATTTGACAAGCATGTGGTCAGTGGTGACTGGACATCATGCAGTCAGATGCACAAGCCCATTGTCCAATCTTTATGGCAGTCTATGTCCATGGAAAGTAGTTCCCAGTGACTGGAAGGGAATGGACATACCTACAAGTAGTCCTTGACTTGTGATGATTGGGACCAGAATTTGCATAGCTAAGTGTGCCTGATTTTACCACCTTTTGGGCAAGGTTGATAAGTGAATCACAACCTGAATTTTGATCACCTGGCCATGGGGAAGCTGCGACAGTTGTCAGCGTGAAAGCCAGTTGCAAGTCACTTTTTTAGTGCATTGTATCTTCAAGCACTCCTTCAATGAAGGGTTGTAAGTTGGGACTATCTGTACAGTGATCCACAGGAACTGAGTTAATGCTTGTTTGTGCTGCAGTTAGGACTGTATGAGGATGAGCCCAGTGGTGGGATTCAAAAAGGTGAACAACCGGTTCTCTGTGTGGATGCCACTTCTGGAAGTCCATTCTGGGCTTGGGCAACAAAAAATTAGCTACCGGTTCTGCTGAAGTGGTGCGAACTGGCTGAATCCCACCACTGGATGAGCCTATACTTTGATTTATCAAACATTTAATATTTCATATTCTTCCAGTCCCCAATCATGAGGTACCTTATACCAACTTATTAAAAAAAGTACTTTCCTCCTTCCTTCCTGATATAATCCAATGCTTACATATGATTACACCCTTTATTTTTTTTTAAATACCTTGAAATATGCTGTGGAAAGATGTTAAGCACCTGAGAATAACTGCCTTGTTTTACCCAGAACTAGTATCTACTTATTTCTTTGGGGGTGGGTGGGTGTTCTGTGTTTATTAACAGTTGGCCATTCCACATTTATTTCAAATATCTATGTTGCCTTCTCTTATTGCTTAGCTCTAAATGGCTTACAACATCCAAAATTCAATTTTTTTTTAAAAAAATCACAATCAAAATCATTGAAACCCAGCAGCATTGTTGTTGTTGTTAGCTGCGAAGTCGTGTCCGACCCATCGCGACCCTATGGACAACATTCCTCCAGGCCTTCCTGTCCTCTACCATCTTCTGGAGTCCATTTAAGCTCACGCCTACTGCTTCAGTGACTCCATCCAGCCACCTCATTCTCTGTCGTCCCCTTCTTCTATTGCCCTCGATCTTTCCCAGCATGAGGCTCTTCTCCAGTGAGTTCTTCCTTCTCATTAGGTGGCCAAAGTATTTGAGTTTTAGCTTCAGGATCTGGCCTTCTAAAGAGCAGTCAGGATTGATCTCCTCTAGGACTGACCGGTTTGATCGCCTTGCAGTCCAAGGGACTCGCAGGAGTCTTCTCCAGCACCATAGTTCAAAGGCCTCAATTTTTTGGCGCTCAGCCTTTCTTATGGTCCAACTTTCACTGCCATACATTGCAACTGGGAAGACCATAGCCTTGACTATACGCACTTTTGTTGACAGGGTGATGTCTCTGCTTTTTAGTGTGCTGTCTAGATTTGCCATGGCTTTCCTCCCCAGGAGCAAGCGTCTTTTAATTTCTTGGCTACAGTCCCCATCTGCAGTGATCTTGGAGCCCAGGAAAATAAAATCTGTCACTACTTCCATTTCTTCCCCATCTATTTGCCAGGAATTGAGAGGGCCGGATGCCATGATCTTGGTTTTCTTAATGTTAAGTTTCAACCCAAGTTTTGCACTCTCCTTCTTCACCCGCAACAAGAGGCTCTTTAGTTCTTCTTCACTTTCTGCCATTAGAGTGGTATCATCTGCGTATCTTAGGTTGTTGATATTTCTTCCGGCAATCTTAATTCCAACTTTTGATTCATCTAGCCCTGCCTTTCTCATGATGTGCTCTGCATATAAGTTAAATAGGCCGGACTCCTTTCCCAATTTTGAACCAATCAGTGGTTCCGTGTCCAGTTCTCACTGTTGCTTCTTGACCCGCATATAGGTTTCTCAAGAGACATCTCTTTAAGAACTTGCCACAGTTTGTTATGATCCACACAATCAAAGGCTTTAGCATAGTCAATGAAGCAGAAGTAGATGTTTTTCTGGAACTCCCTAGCTTTCTCCATGATCCAGCGTATGTTGGCAATTTGATCTCTAGTTCCTCTGCCTCTTCGAAATCCTGCCTGTACTTCTGGTAGTTCTCGATCCACATACTGCTGAAGTCTAGCTTGTAGGATTTTAAGCATGACTTTACTAGCATGAGAAATGAGTGCAATGGTGCGATAGTTTGAACATTCTTTGGCACTGCCTTTCTTTGGAATTGGAATGTAAACTGATCTTTTCCAATCCTGTGGCCACTGTTGAGTTTTCCAAATTTGCTGGCAAATTGAGTGTAGCACTTTTACTGCACTGTCTTTTAAGATTTTTAATAGCTCAGCTGGAATACTGTCACCTCCAGCAGCATTAATAAACTCTAAATAAAAAGGCCTGGGTTTGTTTTTAGCTTCATCCTAAATTGTACAAAAAAAGATGGGGAGGGGGCCAAGTATAGTTGCAATAGCCAGTTGTTGATTTGAGATGTATCCGTGGCAGGACACACAAAAAAAGGTGAAAAATCTAACAGCACGGATAGATTGTAGGACAGTGGGCAATCCTGCAACTCAGCATTAGCCATAGTGTTTGGGTAATCTTTGATTTACAACCGTTCTTTTAGCAACTGTCCAAAGTGTCAGAATCCATTTATATCACATTCATAAATGTATGTTTAAAACATTATCCCCCCCCATGGATTCTGCCATCTCCTGAGGAAGGAGGAGCGCATGTGGATTCAGCCTGCCTTAGGTTATTTCAAAGACCAAGGGAAACCTTTTGGACTGGAGGAACAAAAGGGAGGGTTAGAGAAGAGGGCATCTGGCCTGTGTCTTCATTTAAATCTGCAGAGGAAGAAGGCAATAACCATAAAGATTCGAAGTTCCTTTTTTCCCACGAAAGGGATGACACGAAGTAAAATGATGGGGGCTGACCAAATGGGGTTGAGGGAAGGGGGGTTGAACCAGAAACCCTTTATAAAGTTTCAATTTGTAAAACAATACTAAGTCCTGTCTTGTATTTCCACAACCAAGCATGTCCTAGTAAAAATTCCTTTTGGACTAGAACTGACTCCAAGAGTTTTTGTTTTCCTAAGACGTGGATTGGGGTGGGTCCTGACACAAAGTTACAGTGGCATGGAGCCCTCGTACCTACCATTAACCGCCCCTAGTAATGTGATCAAAATTTGGGCGCTTGTCAGCCGGCGTGTATTTTACAATAGCTGCAGCTTCCCAGGGTCGTCATTTGTGATTTTGTGACAAACCAAGTCAATGGAGAAAGCTGGGTTTGCTTCACAACCATGCGATCCACTTAACAACGGCAGCAATTTGCTTAACAACCATGGCAAAAAAAAAAGAATGTAAATTCAGGCACGGTTCACTTAACAACCCCCGTGCTTAGCTATGAAAACACTAGTCCCAATGGTAGGCGTAAGTCAAGGACTACCTGTATAAGGTTTTATTAAGGTGCCTCAGTGAGTATCTTGGCTTGAATCCATTAGTAACTAGCGCTCTGCAGCTGTTTCAACAGAGAACTGGTGTGGGACTTTATAAACACATTACTCACTAATTCGGTTATCCCCATTCGGTCTTTTTGCAGTTACCAGGCTGTTTTAAGGAACATGGATACCTTTAGCATCAAATTTATTTTTTATGTTAGGCAAGTTTACATCGCAGAAAAATTTGCCACCGGAACTGCAAGAATAACCAAAGCTAGAACTGTTCTCTAGGAATACACTTGGATTATCAGCCAAAGATGACAAAAGACCCCCTTGCCTGTTGCACTACCTGCCCTCTGGAATGAGTTCCCCCTGAGCTTTGAATGGCTCCCCCCCACTTTTCATTCTAGAAAGCCTCAAAGGCCTGGGTTAGAGGGATTAATGAGCCTTGGATTGGATGTCAGTTGCGGGTAGGAAGTTTGGGGGGGGGTTGCCAATTTGCTATTTTTTCTTCTTTGTACAAGCCTGTGGTTAGTCCCTGTTATAATGTTCCGATATTATTTTGGTGCATTGTGAGCAACCTAGAATTGTTGGGAGTTGGGCAGCATGAAATTGAATAGATAAATTACGCTTAAAAGTTGCTTTGAATCTCAAAAGGAGTGAAGCTGAATCCAGTTAAGACACAGATAATGTAGACAGGTGGTTCCCAGACCTGGGAATTAGGAAGATGGCATATTACAGGTAACATTTTCACTTAAAGAGCAGGTGTGTTATTGGTACAGGTAGCCTTAGTAGCAAGAAAGCGTAGACCCAGTTTTGACCAGGTGAGGACTGGTTATCTTAGACTGGCATAGCCTAGCTCAGCGATTCATACCTTAATAGCTACATAACTGGATTACAGCAATGTACTTTATGTGAAACTCTTTGAAAAATGGTCCAGAAACTCAAAATAAAATGCATGGCTGTTGGACTGCTGAGTAGGATGTGAAATAGGACCACCCAGAACCAGTTCTAAAAGTGATGCATTACTATAGTTATACTAATGAGGCCAAGTTAACATGCTGACGTTGACATACTGCATTAAAGCATATAGTATCCTGGTACTTATAAGATTACCTCTCCCAAAGCCATCCAGTAAGTCCAACTGAGGAGGGCCTCATGAACATAAATATATGTGTCCCAGGATACTTGAATAAGGACATGCATTCTATTTCACAGCTACTATGATTGTTGGCCGAGCAGGGACAAAAATAGCCAGAGAAATGATTGAAGCCTGGGAAATGGGCCCCTTATCAGTCAATAGGAGTGCTGACTTACCACCAGCCTAGCAGATATTTAGGATCCAAAGGTGTGGTGACTCAAGGAAACAACAATTAACAACTAAATAGCCAGCCATCAACAGCCTAACTAACAACTGAAAGCTACACACAACCAGCAACCATATAAATTTAACATGTAGAACAACCCAGTACGTATTCTGGGGAGAGAAGTTCCCTGATGATGGACTCCATCATGAGCTTGAAAGCTTGGAAGAATAAATCTTTGGTCCTGATGACCGATTCAGATTGGATCCTGAAGAGGAGCTCTTTAGGGTCCCAGATTTTGGCCTGTCCTGCATCGCACTGACCAGGAATAAGACCCTCGTGGCAGTGCCTGGTTAAGAAAATTTCTCCCAAAGTAAACTTGGCTTCCCGTCTTAACAGCCTTCTTTAAGGCAACAGTTGAAGACTTACCTATCAGCTGAAGACTTACCTTACTCTCCTTTAGGTCACTATTTACACTGCTTTTTCCTTAAGTGAAATTTAATTTTGTATTTTTTTTGTTTCATTTTAATCATAAAATCAATAAAATAAAATAAAATTTATTCCTAGCGTTTTCCCACAAGTACAGGGTCTATTGTTTTGGGATCAACTGAGTCTTGATTCATTGGTTGCAAAAGGAATTGACCAACCGGCTTGTCATCTGAGCCTGATGTCATGGGCTGAGAGATAGCAACCTGCCCGAAGTCACCCAGTGGGCTTTCATGCCTAAGGCAGAGTAGAATTCAGAGTCTCCAGGTGGCTGGATCAAAGTCACCCAGCCAACTTTTGTTATGAAGGTGGGACTAGAATTCAGTCTCCTGATGATTGACCCAAAGTCACCCAGTGGGCTTTCATGCCTAAGGCAGGACTGGAACTCAGTTTCCTGGTTTCTAACCTGGTGTTTTAACCACTAAACTAGACCAAAGTAGTTGTCTTGTTCACTACTATAATTGTATGAGAATATTATACTATTGTACTTTCACAAACTGCTCCAGTGAAAAAAGACATAAAAACAAACAATTAAAAAATGACTCAGTCAAACAGAAGCAAGCAACAGTTCATTTTGCTAAACTCCATAGCAAAACTATTCAATTTAATAAGATTAAACTTGTTTAACTCTGGCTAAATTCACACAACATGTTGAAATGTATTTGCTAATTTGTGGTTCACCAAGCTAGATGAACCTAAACATTATCTTAGTATGTTGAATGAATCAGTCTGTTGTGCTAAGTCAGGCAGTTCATTTGAACATAGCGTTGGTTCTATTTCTAGAATTGCTTCCTTCGTCGTGTTGATAATTTGCACTTAGATTTGATTTACAAAATATGGTAGCGGAATCTTCTTCCTAGTGTTTAATACTGAATTTTATTATTTCAAATGGAGCACTGTTTTTTAACCCCCTACCAGAAGTTTCAAATATACAATCTAAAATTCAGCCCCTCATGATGCATCCAGTGTACATCTTCATGTATGGATCAGCTGTCCACACTCATTATGTTTAGAACAAAGGATTTACTTCTCTGTCTGGCTTCTCTCTATAAAACTGAATGATGTTAGAAGTCTTTAGGAGAAAGGAATTGGTGTTATCACTTCTTTACCCTGGCAGTATCATCATGCTCAGACTTGGAGCGAGACTGGCCTGCCAAAATTTTCCTAGGTACTCTAGATCATATTTTCTTACTGGGGGAATAAACTACAGTATGTTCTCATAGCTTTGTGTGCTCAGCATAAGGATGCCAGAGGCCATGTTGTTCATAACCAACCAAACAACTAAATAAAAATTGCTTCATGTTACTACATGATCAGTGTGTAAATACAATATATGATTAAATTGACTCATTCTAATAGAAGACAATGATCTTATATATTAGAGGCATTTTAATTTTTACAGCTCTGGCTGTGTATAATGAAAAAAAGAGAAATAAAGAATTTAGAGATAGAATGTGAATCTAGAACAGGTGTGGCCTATGGGCTGCATGTGGCCCTGGACAGCTAGTTAAGCGGCCCCATAAGATTGTAAAACTTTTAACATTGTGTGATGTATATTATATATTTTATATGCGGCCAAGATAATTCCTCTTCACTCGTACAGCCAGTAATCAAAAAGGTTGCTAAATCCATGATTTAGAACATGCTTCCTAATTGTTAAGGATATGTACGTAGGATAAATATGCCATCTATTTTTATTCTAAGCAACAAACCTAAATTTTGTTGCTTGTTGTCTTCTACAATATGCTTTCTATTAAGTGTAAGCCTCACATATTTTTAAATATATATACTAATCAAAACTAGGAATGAAACTTATGTGGCTTATTTCATTGTGAATTGTTTTTAAACTGTGAGGTCTAAACTATGCTTAGACTTGTAGTAGCCTGAATGTAGTTATATGGAAATGTTTTTTAAAAATTTATTTAAAAAAAAATAGGACATTTTTTTTTAAAAAAAGTACAACAGGAAAAACTTTCTTGGAGCAAATCAAATAATCCACCATTCACTACAATGATCCCAATGAACAGGAAGCCCTTTTAAAATGTGTTCTAGATTCCTTTAACTAAATAGAAGCTGACATGGTACAGAGGTCTAATCCAGAACTGATTTATTTTCTTGAAAGCTTCCAAATTCAGACACCAGAGGCGTACCAAGAAAATAAAAATGGTGCACAGCTACAACCCAGTGTTGATTGGCAATGTGCATGCTTACCCACAGAAAGGACAAAATACAGATATTATGGTCACAGAAAACAAGCAACAGGAAGCAACCTGACCTGTTTGCCTTATAGGAAATAGATGTTTTATGACTAGCTATGACTATCATACAGAGCCAGTTTGGTGTAATGGTTAAGGCTTCAGGCTAGAAACCAGGAAACTATGAATTTGAGTTCTGCTTTGAAGCTAGTTGACTTTGGGCCAGTCACTCCCCCTCAGCCCTAGGAAACAGGCAAGGGCAAACCATTTCTGCAAAGCCTTGCCAAGAAAACTACAGGGATTTGTTTGAAAAAAAATTTCGGAGAATCAGACATGAAGGAAAAAAATGACTACCATAGTAATGATACTATATTGTGATAGTCAAGTTCTCCTTTAGCAGCCATGTGGTCAGAATGCCACTAAATGTTCTTGATATTCCAAATCTACTTTCAGACGCCATGCTATTCCTTCTTCCTGAAAAAGGAAATGGGTAGTAGGATCACATACAGGCCACGGTCCGCCTCATGCGTGTATTTGAACTGACTTTCCTCAACAGTGGATTGGACTTTGAGCAGCAATTGTAAGCATGCTTGTTATCATATCATTGCTGCTACGTAAGCTGCAGTTAAGCCTACTTCAGAAGTATTTTGTATCATGTAAATGTTTTTTTCCCTGGTTCTGAAGACTGATTAAAAAGGTTACTGCTAATTAGTACACACACACATGGCAGGTGACAGAAAAGGCAAATTTATTTAGCTTGGAAGCTTAGTGGTAGGTCTGTACCAAAAGCAGATAGGACAAAGGTAAAATAAAGCATAAATAAGGAAGTTGATGTACAACATGACTGTGTAGGAAAGAATGATTGGCAACTTGTAACTTGTTCCTAGCCAACCTGGACTTTGGTAATTTGCATACAGTACTGCCTACTTATTATTACAGCATTTCTACCATAGCTCTTTTAATTCAGTGTAATTTAATGGTTCTGAAGCAAGATCTCAACTAATGTAAGATACTAGCAGTAACTAAGCAAAATGTCTAATTATCCAAGTGGAAAAATGAGGGCAAATGTAGAACAGACTGCAAGGTGATCAATTACTGTATCAAGGACTACCTGCATATTTTTTTCAGCTTTGACATCACAGGCAGATTATATATAGTGTGAGCATTAGTTTGTATGTTGGTGGTCAAAACAGAGGACCTGGTAATTCTTTCTTAAAGCAGATTTGGTAACTTTTTTAATTTTATGTAAAGACTTATCCTTTGTTGGGAAGGGTCTAAATTCATATACAGATGCCGTACTCTCTTATATTAGAACATGCACTGATAGTGTAACAACAGATAAGTGCATTAGAGTTTACGGGAATTGTAAACCCTGGATGACTGCAGAGATACGAACACTCCTGAGAGCCCGGGATTCTGCCTTTAAGGCAGGGGACAGGGACAGATACAGAGAGGCCAGGGCAAATCTCAGAAGAGGCATTAGGATGGCAAAACAACAATACAAACAAAAGGTGGAGAACCATTTAGCGAACAATGATCCGAGGCAAGTATGGCAGGGACTGCAGCACTTAACCAACTATAAGGGCAGCACGAGGAGCATAGCAAACACCGATGCCTCGTTGGCTGAGGAGCTGAATATCTTCTTCGCCCGCTACGAGGTTAAAAGACCAGACCCCGTAGCCTTTGCTGGCCAGCCTTCTGACTCTCAGCCACTCACCCTGTGTGAACACCAAGTGAGAGCTGTATTGAAGGCTGTGAATCCCAGTAAAGCCGCAGGCCCAGATGGGGTGCTGGAGATAGTGGTCAGGAATTGTGCCGATCAATTAGCAGGGGTCCTGACAAGGATTTTTAACATCTCCTTGCAAACGGCCTGTGTACCATCGTGCTTGAAAGCAGCTACCATTGTCCCAGTCCCCAAGAAAACTGCAGTTGAGTGCCTGAATGACTACAGACCTATTGCATTAACGTCTGTAGTCATGAAATGCTTCGAAAGATTGGTTCTCCAACATCTCAGGACATGCCTCCCACTGGACTTTGATAAACATCAATTTGCCTACAGGGGAAATAGGTCGACAGACGATGCCATAGCTACTGCTTTACACTCTGTAGCAAGTCATCTCGAGAAGCCTGGAAGTTACGTCAGGATGCTTTTTGTTGATTACAGCTCTGCTTTCAACACCATTTTGCCGAGCATTCTCATCGAGAAGCTGACTGACTTGAAATTCTCCCCCGCCATCTGCGATTGGATTCAAGACTTTCTTAGGGATCGGTTACAAACAGTGAGGGTCGGCTCTGCTTTGTCCACCCCCCTGAAGCTTTGCACCGGCACGCCACAGGGCTGTGTGCTTAGCCCCTACCTGTACTCTCTATACACTTATGATTGTGTATCATCTGACCCATCCACTGCGATAATCAAGTTCGCAGATGATACAACTGTGGTGGGTCTTATTACAGGTGGGGATGAGACAGCACATAGGGCGGAGGTACAAAAACTATCCATATGGTGTAGTAACAACTTGCACCTAAACATCGGCAAGACGAAAGAGATGGTGTTAGACTTCTGGAGAAAAAAGGAGGAACCTACCCCACTTTACATCGGAGAGAACTGTGTAGAGAGAGTTTCCTCCTTTAAATTTCTGGGAGTCTACCTCTGTGAAGATCTAACCTGGAAAGTTAACACAACTCAGGTGGCTAGAAAGGCCCAACAGAGGCTTCACTTTCTTAGGGTCTTGCGGAAGAACAGGGTAGAACAACAGCTAATGACCCTCTTTTACCGGTCTACTATAGAGAGCGTCCTCTCTTATGGTATTGTGGTTTGGTATGCTGGTCTGACAGCTGCAGATAGGAAAGTATTACAGAGGGTAGTGAGCACAGCACAAGACATTTTGGGCTGTTCCCTGACACCACTGGATGACATCGCCAGGGCTCGTTGCCTTGGAAGAGTGAGGAAGATTCTCAGGGATGACTCACACCTGGACGGTATCTCTTTATTCTCCTACCATCCGGTAGGAGATATAGGAGTATAGCCAGCCGTACCAACAGGCTGAAAAATAGCTTTTATCCGTGGGCTGTTAGGCTTTTAAATGGGACATAATCTTATGCAGAATTGACTTGGGAGGCCAGTGTGTGGTGTAGTTCGTTCACATAGTGTGGTGGGATGGAGGGTTTGTTGTCACTGTGTGTTGGGGGGAGAGAGCACGGGGGGAGGCTCAGCTAATCTCAATGTACACATGTTGTACTTTGACAAAGGTTTATTTATTATTATATTATTATTATTAATATTGTTCTCTGTGATTCATTGGGGCTTCAGGTCCAAAGCACCTAGTCCATCTTGGCTCTTCTAGAAAGCTAAGCTGAAATAGCCCTGGTATTATTTGTATGGGAGACCACATGCAAATCTTGGTGTTGACTAAAATATAAAGTCAAATCTTGAAAGATGTCAATGGCACTCTCCCCCACTTCATGATGTTCCAAAAATTACATTGACGCACCTTAGAGATTCAGAAAGAGTCAACCTGGATTCAGTTTGAGGGTTCTCCTGGACTTGCAGCTTCTACTTGAGGAACAAATTGCAACTGTGACTAGAACAGCCTTTGCACAGATAATAATAATAAAGTTGGAAGGGACCTTGCAGGTCATCTAGTCCAGACATGTCAAACACAAGGCCCGGGGGCTGGATCTGGCCCGCGAAGTGGTTTCATGTGGCCCGCAAAGCCATCCTGGAAACAGTGAGGGAACGGCCCCCACTGCCTTGGCCCTGGCCCAGAGACCCTCCTTCTGCCAGAGACCCACAGATCTGTCCCACTCCTGCCCGGGCCCCCATAGGCACCCTTGATGCGAACGATGTAGAGCTGGCCACGACCAACCAGTAGGCCATACGCACTCTAGCCACACCCACCCAGTAGGCCACACCCACTCTGGCCATACCTACCCGGCCCCCTGAGGGCAACCGCAATGCTGATGCGGCCCTCAATGAAATTGAGTTTGACACCCCTGATCTAGTCCAACACCCTGCTCAGCAGGAAACCCTATACCATTTCAGACAAATGGCTGTCTAGTCTGTTCTTAAAAATTTCCAGTGTTGGAGCATTCACAACTTCTGGAGGCAGGTTGTTCCACTGATCAATTGTTCTCACTCTCAGGAAATTTCTCCTTGGTTCTAGGTTGCTTTTCTCTTTGGTTAGTTGCTATCCGTTGCTTCTTGTCCTGCCTTTAGGTGCTTTGCAGAAGAGCTTGACTCCCTCTTTTTTGTGGCAGCCCCTGAGATATTGGAACACTGCTATCATGTCCCCACTCGTCCTTCTCTTCATTAGACATACCCAACTCCAGCAACCGTTCCTTATATGTTTTAGCCTCCAGTCCCCTAATCATCTTTGTTGCTCTTCTCTGTACTCTTTCTAGAGTCTCAATATCTTTTTTACATCGTGGTGACCAAACTGGATGCAGTATTTCAAGTGTGGCCTTACCAAGGCATTGTAAAGTGGTATTCATCTTGTAGGTTAATTTCCCAGATCAGGAGGAACTTCTCATGGCCATTCATACCTTAGTCACTTGTGTATAATTACTATATTGTGCTCCACACGAAGCTGCCCTTGAAGAAAACTCAAAAGCTAGAACAAGTCCAGAATGCAGCAACATGTGCATTACAGGTAGTGCTTGACTTAATTTAGTGACCAATATGAAGTTACAACAGCATTGAAGAGAGTGATTTACAAGTTTCACACTCATGACCGTCACAGCATCCCCAAGGTCACATGATCAAAATTCAGACACTTGGCAACTGACTCATATTTATAACAATTGCAGTGCCCTAGGGTCATGCGATCAACTTTTGTGACCTTCTGACAAGCAAAGTCAATGGGGAAGCCAGATTCGCTTAATAGCCATGTTACTAACTTAACAACTGTGGCAAAAAGGCCGTAAAATGGGGCAAAACTCACTTAACAAATGTCTCACTGAGCAACAGAAATTTTGAGCTCAATTGTGGTCATAAATCAAGGATGAGTCGTGGTACACCCATTAACTCTTCTTTTACTTAAGTTGCAGGTTACTAGTGGGCCTCCTGGTGCAATTCTAGTTGCAGGTAAATATTTGTAAAGCACAGGACATTTATAGCACTGTCTTCTTCCAGGGCAGTTTCTGCTGACCCATTAGTTCTGATAGGTTGGCGTACTTTGCATCCCATGTATTCAACAATGTCATTTCATGGTACCTGGGAGATATTCTATGTTGCTATTCTTGCTCTCTGGCTGGAGAATTCTCAGAGTCCATACATTTTAAAGTCCCAAAGTAAGAAACGCTACCTGAAATGTACAGTATACCATTGCTAGCTCCCTTTATCTACAAAATTGACAAAAGCAACACAACAGTACAATAAGCAGCTCCCTTGTATACAATGTGCTCATTATTCTTGTTGTTGTTAGCTGTGAAGTCGTGTCCAACCCATTGCGACCCCATGGAGAATGTTCCTCCAGGCCTTCCTGTCCTCTACCATCTTCTGGAGTCCATTTAAGCACACGCCTGCAGCTTCAGTGACTCCATCCAGCCACCTCATTCTCTGTTGTCTCCTTCTTCTCTTGCGTTCAACCTTTCCCAGCATTAGGCTCTTCTCCAGTGAGTCCTTCCTTCTCATTAGGTGGCCAAAGTATTTGAGTTTCAGCTTCAGGATCTGGCTTTCTAAAGAGCAGTCAGGGTTGATCTCCTCTAGGACTGACCGGTTTGATCGCCTTGCAGTCCAAGGGACTCGCAGGAGTCTTCTCCAGCACCATAGTTCAAAGGCCTCAATTCTTTGGCGCTCAGCCTTTCTTATGGTCCAACTTTCACTGCCATACATTGCAACTGGGAAGACCATGGCCTTGACTATATGCACTTTTGTTGACAGGGTGATGTCTCTGCTTTTTAGTGTGCTGTCTAGATTTGCCATGGCTTTCCTCCCGAGGAGCAAGCGTCTTTTAATTTCTTGGCTACAGTCCCCATTTGCGGTGATCTTGGAGCCCAGGAAAATAAAACCTGTCACTACCTCCATTTCTTCCTCATCTATTTGCCAGGAATTGAGAGGGCTGGATGCCATGATCTTGGTTTTCTTAATGTTAAGTTTCAACCCAAGTTTTGCACTCTCCTTCTTCACCTGCAACAAGAGGCTCTTTAGTTCTTCTTCACTTTCTGCCATTAGAGTGGTATTTATTTATTTATTTATTTATTTATTTATTTATTTATTTTTATAAACCGCCCTTCTCCCGAGGGACTCGGGGCGGTGTACAGAGTAAGATAGGCAACATAATGAAACAGTATTGAAAAACAATAATCAAAACAGAACAAACTGGGACCCCAATTAGAGCTATCAGAGCTATCAGGCCAGGCCGGACTGCTGGAATAGGTAAGTCTTTAAGTCGCGCCGGAAGGTTCGGAGGTCGGGGGCCATCCGGATTTCAGTTGGTAAGCAGTTCCAGAGGGCTGGCGCACCCACTGAGAATGCCCTTCCCCTGGGGGCCACCAGCCGACATTCCTTGAGCGGTGGCACCCTGAGGAGGCCCTCTCTGTGGGAGCGCACAGGGCGGTGGGGTGTTGACATTGGCAGAAGGTGCTCCCGTAGGTAGTCTGGACCCATGCCATGTAGGGCTTTGTATGTCATTGTTAGCACCTTGAACTTCACTCGGAAGGCAACCGGAAGCCAGTGCAGCGCACGGAGGAGAGGTGTGATATGGGAGTATCGGGAGGCTCCCAAAAGTGTCCGTGCCGCTGCACTTTGCACCAGTTGAAGCTTCCGAGTGGTATCTTCTGCATATCATTATTCTTAGCCACATTTTAATAAAAAAACAACACAGTTAATATATTTCCTGCAAGGAGCACTAACCTCTCCAGTTGCCAACTAGACCTTTACAACCCTGGCTGTGCAGTGTCATGAACAGCAAATCTTGATCTTATTGATACTTTTTAAGAATAAAACAAGAAAAGTCCATCCTTTTGTCTTAGCAATGAGACTCATTTGACTCCTTCAAGAGTTTAATATTCCATAAATTAAAAAAAACCCGCTTTACACTGATTTTTAAAGTAAAACATCAATTTAAACAGATGTTTACTTCCCTTCTAATTTGACCAGTTTAAAAGTCTTACTAGGAGCATAAATTATAAAGTATTGCCATCAAATATGAATCCTCAGGATGAGGCAGATTAAAAGACAGAAATAATTAATAAAGGGCAAAAGAAACATAAGGTATCTCTGCAAGGGTGATAGTGATTATACAATCCAAAATGTTTTTTTCAATTTTGTTCTTATAAAACAGAAAAGAAGGGGGATGGAATACAAAGGGTCTGCTGAACGATCTATTTTTCAATTGATCTGACATAGTGAAGTATTGATTTTGCATTATTGTCTGGAAAGGGAGGAGACAGCGAGGACCAGAATAAACAATTTTAGAACATAACCTTTTTTTTTTTAAAAAGCATGTTTTTGCAGATGTTTTTATTCAAGAAAAGGGATCCCTGGAAAAAATCAGGTTGACACTAGCAGAGAAAGGCTACATGCAAGAAACTGAGGAAATCAAAGTAAACAATTTGAAGGGAAAAAAAATATTACAGGCAGAAAGAGATGGTCCCTCCCTTCCTTTTGGCTGATACTTCTCAGGACGTCTACTCTGGCTTCTCCTTAAAATAAAACCTATAAACAGCTGTATCTTATCTTTGCACCACGGAATCTATTTTTGACTGCCCGTGACAGAGAAAGTAGGAAGACATGGCTGCGATACGCATTTTCAGCTGCTCGCAACTAGTCCCTAAAGTGTGCAAGTATGTAGATGCCATAAATAAAAAAGGCGGTTGGACGCGTAAGCGATGCTTGACGGAAAAGAAGGAAGTAGCCGAGCGCTTGAAAAGGAAAGGCGGGAGAGGACGCTGTTTTGACACCCGCAGCTCCGTCGAAACGGCAGCAGCTTTTCCTTTGTGGGGGACAGAAAAAGGGGCTGTTTTTTGGGGGGGGTGACAAGGCAGCGCCATAGTGTCAAGGGGTGGGGTGAGCAAGGGGGATTCGGGGTGCGCGGGCCATTGTCCAGCCAAACCGGCCACCCAAACTTTGGCACAAGTGTGGAGGCGAGGCGGAGGAAAGCCTGGCTTTAGCCGTCCGCCAATGCGGAGGCGCGCTCAGGCCGGGCTCAAGGGCGCGGCAAGAGGTTGACCCGCGTCCCGAGGCCGGTCAGCGAGAGGACGCGGGTCTTTTCTCGGCGAGGCTCGGCTGGCCACGAACGGGCCGGCGGGGAACGCCCGCTAGGGTCGACACGGCGGGACGCGGCCGGCCTTGTCCGTGCACCAGGCAGGCCCCGCGCTCCGCGCCAGCCTCCCCGTCCAGAGAGGCCGGGTTGTTTTCATAAACTGGCACAGGTGCGGGGCATCCTTCAGGCTCGAGCCGGCCAGGAAGCCCCAGGCGCGCTGACGAGAGGCGCCTCAGCCGCCGCCGCGGAGCATGCAGCCATTTTGGGCTTCGCCAGACAAAGGACGACAGCGACCGTCGCGGCCAGCCCCGAGGCGTCGGCGGCCGCCACCCGTAGCACCGCTTCCACTTCTCCTCATCGTCTCCTCGGCCGGCACCCGGCGCGCGCGGCCGGCCCGACTTTCGGCGGCCAGCCCTTCTCGCTAGGCCGCAGCCGGGCCCTTGACGCCCGTTCCCTGTCTGAGCGCTCGCAGCCATTTGCCTCAGTATTTATAGGCGGTCGCCGGCCAATCAGGAACCGACGGAATCCCTCTCGGGCCGCTGAGGTGACGCCTCGACGCCCCACCCCCCCCACCGCTTCCCCAGCCCGCTCGCGCGGAGTTTTCGTCGCGCATGCTCCGTGGCGGAGGCCGAGGCGGGAGGGGAGACCAGCGTATGTGTAAAATGAGTGAGTGAGGCGGGGGGGAGAGCAGGAGGAGGGCGGAGGAGGAGGAGGGCAGAGGGAGGAGTGAAAGGGGGGGGCGGCGGGCGGGAGGGAGCCGCTCGCCAGGAACCCTCCGAAAAAAGATGGCGGCGGGCTCGGATCTGCTGGATGAGGTTTTCCTAAACGCTGAGGTGGATGAGAAGGTGGTGAGCGACCTGGTAGGCTCCCTGGAGTCACAGCTGGCGGCCTCGGGCCACCACCACCCGCACCACAAGGCGCAGGAGCCCCTCAGGGTCGCCGGGGGGCTGCTGGGGAACCATGTTGTGAGCAGCGGCAGCAGCGGCAGCAACAGCCCTAGCCCTAGCCCAGGAGGAGGAGGAGGAGGAGGAGGAGGAGGAGTAGGAGGCAATGCTAATGTCCAAACAGAGAACCCCGGCAGCCGCACCACCGGCAGCAGCAGCACCAGCAGCACCACCGTCGCCGCCGTCGCCGCCGCCAAGATGGGACTCAGTGGCCCGGAGATCACCAAGCCAGGTAACCTGGCGAGGCAAGCCGGGGCGGGGGGTGGGTGGGTTGCCTCCTCCTCCTCCTCCTCCTCTTCTTCTTCTTCTTGCCCTTCTCCCTCAGGAACGGGGGCCTTCCCCCCCCCCGGGCTGGCTCCCTTTCTTTCTCCCCTGCCCCCCTTCCCCTGGTGGGGGCAGCAACTGGAGGGTGCCAGGGGGTGGCATGGAGTTGGGGAGGGGGAGGCGGCGAAGAGAGGGAGGCCTTCCTCAAATGCCAACCCCCCCCTCCCTAACACCCTATTTTTGGCCGGGACGGGTCTCCCTCCTGCCTCTGCTGCACCTAGAGCCAGGAGCAGATGGGGGTGGGGGGGTGGGGGGTGGGGGGGTTGAGTGTTGTGGTCAGGGAGTGCGTGTCTGGGGGTCCTTTAGGGAAAGAGGAGCCCTCTTCCTTCTCTGGGGGGGGGTTCCCCTCCTCGGCTCACTACCTGCTCTTAATTCTGTCATCTCTCTTGTCTCCCCCCCTCTGGAGTGTTTTGGGGGGCTCCTGAGGACGAGGAAGGAAGAAAGACCTTACCTTTGGACTTCTGTGCCACCTTTCTCCCGCGCGTTCCTGGAGCCTGGAATCAGAAATGGTGCTCCCTGCCCTCCTTATCCATTTCGATATTCCCTGGCTGTCTTGGGATTCTTTCCCCTCCCTGCCTGAAGTGCATTGGGGAGGGTGGGGGGCTGAGAGAAGAAATGTTATTAATCACAGCAGCAGCAGCAGCTTCCCCTGGGAAGAGGAAGTGATGGGGGGAC
This sequence comes from Vipera berus, assembly GCF_964194415.1. Taxonomy (NCBI): domain Eukaryota; kingdom Metazoa; phylum Chordata; class Lepidosauria; order Squamata; family Viperidae; genus Vipera; species Vipera berus. Next base: position 10,825,880 of record NC_138204.1, read on the forward strand.
CTGAGGATCAGGAACCCCTTTTGTATAGATCTCTTTGCAAATACGGCAACCGCTTAACTGCTCCTCCTCCTGTGGTTGTAGGGGGTTATGCCCCCCCCCCAAACCTTTTGCTTTTCTTGAAATAATATGCCAGGCTGGGCTATGCAGAGAGTCGTAGCACAACCTCTGCTTGCCTGTGGGACTGGAAGAATGACAGTCCATCTGTAAATGTTTTCCCCCCCTTGTAAAAAGACGGTGCACTCTGAAGGAGTATGCTAACTCCAGTCCGTACATGCAAAGGCGGCCTTTTAAAGAAAGCGAAGGCAATGCTGATCCATTTATCCCAGCACAATTCCAGGTATATTCCTATGTATATAATCTCTCCCCCCCCCCCACACACGTTTCCAGTTGCTCGAATATTACAAGGACGCTGTTGCTTGTCATGACACCAGGTTAACGAAAGGGGTGGGGTTTCAGAGAAATAACCTTCCCTTAGTCCTGATTTCTGTGACCCCGTGTTTCTGACTTCAGTCCTTCTATTTGTGTTTACTAAATGCAGAGCCTGCGGAGACAGGGCTGATTTAAGTGACACTGGCAGGTTTTGGTAGGGATATTTGCTTTCTGGGGACATCAAGGAAAAAAAACACAACCCCCCTTTTTGCTTGTATTTGTTTTCTTTTGAAAGCAGGGCAATTGAACAGCAGGATTTAATGATTTTAAGAGAGAGGATGACGTCCCCTACACTACCTTTGCAACCTTTTCACTTATGTCACTTCTCTACTACTTCAGCCCCACTTTTTCAGAAGATAAGGAGATGAAACAAGGGTTAGAGACCATGGGGTTTTCATTTTTTTTTTACTTTTTCCTGTCTCCCCCCCTTGCTAATTTTTCACTAATCTGATACAGTTGCATGAGCAGACTTGCAGTAAAATGTCATTTAATGTAGAGTTATAAACATCCAAAGAGGGGAAAGGGGGAAATTGAAAACTTAGTTTTTTGCTGTACGTCAATGCAATTTGTATTTGTTGGTGTGACTACTTAGCCGTTCATGGAAGAGTGTTGTAACCATCAGTAGAGAGGGAACAGTAGCAAACTCTTAACTCTTATCATAAGATTTTTTTCCCCCCTTTTGCAGTAGTTGTTTCGATACTGGGGATGTATTGACACACAGGCAATATAGTTCGTGCTGGACTTATTGAGCCTCAGAATCTTTTGTTTACTTTCTGACCTTTTATATTGTAATGAAACTTTGTTTTATTTGCAGGAACTGGTGGAGTGCAAGGGAGTGTTATCAATCATAATGCCAGGTCCCAGGGCTCTACGTTGGATGGGACCACTACGACTAGCAGCAGCACCACTGCAACTGTCCAAGGTGGCTCTGAAGCTGCTATTACCCCAGGGACCCTCAATCAGGGCAAATCAGTGGTAATCAGTACCATGGCGACAGCTTTATCTACCAGGAATGGTAAAATTGGGACCACTGCAGTGCAGACTTTGAATGGAAGTAACGTGGTGATGAATTCCCATGCTTCTTTCTCAGCCACTCCCATAACAGCAAATCCTACCGTGGTCCCTGCTGTTGCCCCTCTTGTTAACAATGGACCTGGAAATCTTGGAAAAGTCAACACCGTGAATGCTGTCTTGCCATCTGCTTCAAGTACTGTCATCCAGACTTCTTTCCTTGGCGCTGGAGTGTCCTCTGCCTCTTCACCTTCACCTACAGTGATCTCTTCACAACAGACCCCCAATATGGGGGCCGGGGGGCCAACGGTAGCATTGGTAAGGCCGCCCATTCATGCGGCAGGACCCTCATTGGCTGCCGCCACCCAAAATGGGAGCAGTACTGTGATCAATTCAACCATCAACGTGGGAGGTTTCCCGACTGCAGCTGTTGCAGCTGCCACGGTTGGTTCAGGGGTGTCTCTGCAGACCTCTCTCGTGAACAGCCAGCCAGGCTCTGGGGTATCAGCTGCTGCACCCACCACACAGGTCATCAAAGCGGAGTCTCCTAAAACTATCGTGCAAGCAGTCACCCAACAGCAAACTCTGGCTGCAGCTGGCCAGCCTAGTACTACAGGGGGTAACATGATCATTGGGCAAACTATGCAAGCTGGCCTGCCCAACGTAGCTCCTAATCCTGGTGGAGTACCTCCTGCACCTCCAGGGACTCCCACAGGCCTGGCTAAGGGTGCTGCCAATACAGTGGCACAGAGCCTGCCCAGGACTGCGACTGCAACCACCGGTGGAATCAGGGCAACTTTGACTCCCACTGTTTTAGCACCTCGTCTGCCTCAGCCTTCTCAGAATCCAACAAATATTCAGAACTTTCAATTGCCACCAGGTAAGAAAAGACTGGAGAGAAATTCCTATTTTGCTCTAGACCTGCATCGGGATCTCTCTCCTTAACTAAAAGCGTTTGGGAATTCTGCGTATAAGCACGGTCGGATAGCCTTTGGGACGGGATGTCTTTGGGGCTGCCTTTTGTCCTGCAGTTGTTGTTTGTGAAGTAGATAGCATAGGCAGCCCTCGACTTACAACCGCAGTTGAGCCCAGAACTTACTCTGCTAAGTGAGAAATTTGCTAAGTTGAGTTTTAAGCCAATTTTCTGACTTTTCTTGCCACGTTTGTTAAGTGAATCACTGCAGTTGTTAAATTAGCTGCATAGTTGTTAAGTGAATCTGGCTTCCCCATTGACTTTTTTGCTGGTCGAGGTCGCAGAAGAGGATCACATGACCCTGGGACACTGCAACCATCATAATATATGAACCAGTTGTCAAGCATCCAAACGTAAATCCTATGACCATAGGGCTGCTGCAACAGTCATCAGTGTGAAAAATGGTCATAAGTCACTTTTTTCAGTGTAACTTGGAATGGTTACTAAATAAAACTGTTGTAAGTCGAGGACTACCTGTAGTACAAGAACTAACGAGAGATCTTGTGTTGATTTGACAGCATTTTTAAATTGGACTCAGTTTTTAGACTATTTTTGAAGAAAAGAGACTAGGTTCTGAGCTTTTCTCCAATATCTTTGGTCTGTTGATTTTCTCTTTAGATGTGTAAGCATGGGTGAGGACTAGAAGTGCAAGTTTGTTAAGAAGTGAAAGCTGAGATTGTTCAGTTTCTAACAGTACCTATCAGCTCCACAACTGCAAATCATATCGATGGTTTTTTTCAAAGGGGCATATGACATCTACAGAATTTAGGGTTTCAAGTGCACATTGGCTTAAATCTTTTAAGCGAATGCATGGCATGATAGCTTTTTCCATGCGTGATCAAAGTAGCAAACCTAGTATAAAATGAAATGTTATGTTAATATATTCAGAGAAGATGAGCTGTCCTAGGATGTGTCTAGTCTTCATACTTCTCTGTTTTAGCTTGCTGCTGTTGCCACAGAAGCAGCAAAGAGCAAGCACAATTTGCTACTCTGGAAAAAAATTCTGTCAGTTGAAAATTATCAGGGACTATATGACATGTCTACAGTAACATTCCAATTACATTCTGTCCTCACATCACCTCATTTTGTGTAATGCTGTATAGCACATGCAGTCGCTAAGATCATGTTTGAAGACATAGGCGGGAGTTTCTGAGTCCAAACCTAATTGGATGGCATGAATGTCATTGCTTCCATGTAATGACGAAGGCAATATAAATCTAAACTTCAGATTTAGTAACTTGAGATTTTTTTAAAAAAAATGTTTCGTATTGAGTGTTACATAGGCAGCTTTCTCACATTTTGAGAAATATCTTTTGAATTCTAGAAAGATGATGGCAAGGATCTGAATGCATTCCCAGATCCTTAGACCACTTAGTTTTAACTTAGTTTGAGTGTCCGTGGAGTAGTTGAGTGTAAGATGTTTTATTTGCAAGGCGTATGTTTTAATGTGCTTCTTTGAAGGGCTTTAAATAGCAAAAATAGTATTTGTCTTGAACTATACTCTTATCTATCTTGATCTATGCTTAGACTGATAGGCATATCATATAAGAAGTTAAGGATTTTACATTGCTTTTCTGATGATCTCCGAGTACCTTGCAAATTGTAACAAGTTACCTAGCTAGCTTTTTACACATTCAGAAAGCTTTGGACGCTTCCATTGTTAAAATCTTCCTGCACCGCATGTTGCCTATTGAAATACAAAATGATGCTCCAGTGAGTTTGGTCTTCTTGAAGAAACTGTCACGGAAATGACAGTTACAAAGGACCACTAGTACCCTTTTTGTAAAATGAAAGGTTCCCCCCCCCATTTAAAAAGTTGCTAGCTTTCAAACATGTGCCTTAAATGTGACTCAGTGGGTGGTTTACTCTCTAGAACAGAGGTCCCCAACCCCTGTTAGGAACTGGACCGCACAGCTGGAGGTGAGCAGTGAGTGAGCAAAACTGCGCATGCGCAGGATCTAGGTTGTGTGCTCCTCCTTCCTTGCCTCCTCTCCTCTCCCCCCCCCAGTCCATGGAAAAATTATTTCTACGAAATTGGACCTTGGTGTCAAAAAGGCTGGGGACCGCTGGTATAGAACATTTGGATTTGTGATCATGGCAAAGTACCAAAACTTCTTTCCAAGAGGAAAATTAAGGTCTTTGCCGGAAGCTCTGTTGCACTCACTTCAGTAAACATGCAGAGAATTGGATAAGGGGCATCTCTTTAAGTTGCATCTCTTGTACTGCATGCAAAAGGCAGAATGTCATAGCAGAAATGTTTTTGCGTAGTCCAGCTGGCTCAGGAATTCTGGGAGTTGAAGTCCACGAGTCATAAAAGAGCCAAGGTTGCTTACCCCTGGTCTAGAGTGCAATATTAAAGCACCTGATTCTGTCTTAAGTGGATATAGTTGAAAGAAATTGTAATGATGTCAGATTGAGGGATATTTGGGGTACAATACAGAGGAATATACTTTTGTGTTTTGGCACCTGAAAAGAAATGATATCGTTTAAGAAAAACTGAAAAAAGTTACTCTGAGTGACACTTGCACAAGAACCTTCAGTGATGGAGGGTGCATAGCAGTTTAGCAAGCCTAAATTCTTAACTGAAATGTTTCTTGTAGGGCCTCCTCACTGAGCTAATATGCATATTATATATAGTGAAGACATCAATTGTGATCAAGTTTTATAATGTGAAGTGCCTCCACTATGGAATTTAGAAAATCCGGAGCATGATGCAGATTGCAGAACATTGTTCAGCTCTTTTGCGTACCAGTAGTTCTCGACTTATGACCCCAATTGAGCCAAACATTTCTGTCGCTAAGCGAGACATTTGTTAAGTGAGTTTTACGATCATTTTACGACCTTTCTTGCCACAGTTGTTAAGTGAATCACTGCAGTTATTAAGTTAGCAACATGATTGTGAAGTGAATCTGGCTTCCCCATTAACTTTGCTTGTCAGAGGATCACAAAAGGTGATCACAAGGCTCTGGCACATGTCATAAATATGAGTCAGTTGCCAAGAGTCTGAATTTTCATCACCTGACCACAGGGATGCTGCAACAGTCAGAAGTGTGAAAAATGGTCATAGGTCCTTTTTTTTCAGTGTCACTAAATGAACTGTTGGAAGTTGAGGACTACCTGTAGTTTAATAGATGGGCTATACAACTAACAGCGTTCCGTGCGCCTTTGGCGTCTAGTCATGCCGGCCACATGACCACAGAGACGCCCTCGGACAAGCGCTGGCTCTTCGGCTTTGAAACGGAGATGAGCACCGGCCCCTAGAGTCAGAAATGACTAGCACGCATGTGTGGGGGAACCTTTACCTTTACCTTTTACAACTAATCTGGCCAAGACAAACAAGTTGGAGTAAAAGCTTTCGTGCCCCAAATGGTGCAAGTCCTTAGAAATGAGGAAGAGATGAGGAAGAATGTTACTGAAAATCTCCAGGGTTCAAAATAAGATTCAAGATTTACTCAACCCTGGACATTTATTGGGATTTTAAAAAAAATATATGTGACACTGATTGGAGCTTTGTACCTCCCTCCTTCCCAAATTACTGCTAGCTAACCCTCTGTAATTAGTGCAGAATGCTGCAGTTAAATTGCTCAGTAGGTCTCCTTACCATATGTATGATGGGTCTATAGCCAAACTTTTACCTCAGTGCCATTTTCCTATGTTGTTATTGGTTTATAAGACCCTAAACAGTTTATGGCTAGGTTATCTAGACTGTGTTTGCTCAATGCACTAATGTGGCTTGTTCAGTCTAACTTTATATACATTGTGCACGTGCAGTCTTGGTTTAATCACCATGGTTTACATTTTTAATATGTTCTGTGCCTGTGGTAAATTGCGGCTTGTTGAACCAGAGCTAAACAAACGAGCGTGTGAACTAGGTTACTATCTAGTTAGATTTTAACAGTCTGTGGCAGATGTTTTGCTTATTATGCAGTGATTTACTTGAGTTTATTTAACATGTGGAGGAAGACAGGTTTTCTTGTGTGTGATGTTTCTGTGGAATTATTCTCCTTTGGAGAGTAAATAGGTTTGCAGAATAATACCCCATCAACGATAAAATATGTATTTTTTTAGCCTGAGATACTAGACTGCATCATAACAGATTCCCTAAATAATTTATTTAATTCAATTTACAGTAGATGCCACCCAATTTCAAACTGATTCTGTTTGTAATCATATGATTTATTTTTTTCATGGGATTTTATTGCATTTTAATGTATTACATAACTCTCTTGATTTTATTTTTATTTATTTGTTTGCTGCCCATCTTGTAAATGAAATGATTCTGTTGTAATCTAAGATAAAGGATAAGTTTAAAATGCAAGTAAAATGCCATTGAAAGTACTTAATTGAATAAAAAATGACATAATTTTTTATCTATCTATCTATCTATCTATCTATCTATCTATCTATCTATCTATCTATCTATCTATCTATCTATCTATCTATCTATCTACCTACCTACCTACCTACCTACCTACCTAAACAATTTCATTAAAAAATTCTGGTCACCTTGTTCCACTTTGCCCAGGTTCATTCTTTTCACATGAATATTCTTCACCTTAAAACAAAACAGTGAAAGATAATGGGGCTGATGGAAGCGGCTGATAATATCTTGGAAATGATTAATGGTGGATTTTGCTTTTGGTGGGATCCAGCTGAATAGGCTGCCTGTCTCTTTGTCTTTTGATATCTTTTTTCATAGCATGGAGGCTAGGTGAGTTGTTTTAGACAGTTTGCATTTCATTTGTCAGATTTTGGCATTGGTTTATTTCCCTCTCCTCCTATGACATCCTTTATTTTGGAGGATGTGAATTAATGTGTTTGGGGCTGCTGTGCTGCCTTTTATGAAGTGTATATACTTCTGCTGTTGGTAGGAAGTAAGTTGGTGATTCTTTAAGTTTTGGTAAATGCAAAGCTGCAGGATATTTGAGGGCAGTAAATGAAACTGTAAATCTCAGGATTTGTTGTCTTAATGCCTCAGTTGCAGAGAGCATGTTCCTACGTTTGCACACAGCAGCATTCCAGTTCCTTTTCCAGAAAAAAGCCTAATTCCATTACTTTTGGATCTGTGGTGAAGTATCCTTGTATATCCTCATTCTGTTTTGAGAGTATGCTAGGTTTAGGGACTTTAGCTCATTAATTCAACTACTGACAGTTGTGTGCTCTCCAATGGAAAGGCATTTCTTCTTAGGCATCCTTATAGTAAAAGTTCTGAAGGATTGGGCTCTGAAGCATTAGAATACAGGTAGTCCTCGTTTTACGATTACCATTGAGCCCAATATTTCTGTGGCTAAGTGAGACAGTTAAGTGACTTTTGCCTCATTTTGCGACCTTTCTTGCCGCAGTTGTTAAGTGAATCACTGTAGTTGTTAAATTAGTAGCATAGTTGTCAAGGGAATCTGGCTTCCCCATTGACTTTGCTTGTCAGTAGGTTGCAAAAGATGATCCCGGGACGCTGAAACTTTCATAAATACATGCCAATTGTCAAGTGGCTGAATTTTGGTCACATGACCACAGGGGTGCTGCAGTGGTCATAAGTGTGAAAAATGGCCATAAGTCCCTTTTCTCAATACCCATTGAAACTTCAAACGGTCACTAAATAAACTGTTAAGTCGAGGATTACCTGTACTTTATTCAGGGATAATGATGTTAATAGGATGCTGCTGAGTCTCAAAGAAAACTGCTTCTTAGTTTACCTGGTTCACCTTTTGGTTTACTACTGATCTTAGGTGTTTATTCCACTTATTAATATTTTTATGAAAGTAGGGTTTGAAACATTCAATCATTTAGCCTTTATTCCTTACAATTCCCTGGTATTTTCCAATGTTGCCATTCTCCAGCCTAATTTAATTATAATGATGCACAGGGAGAGAAACAGGAAGTCCTTCATAGTTATATATTAGGTTTTCAGTTTCATGTGCAATGTTCACCCATGGATGAATTTATGAATTCCTATTTGGACCATAGATTTCTCTTGTGTTAAAACTCTATGAATGAAAATTGGCTTAAACGACATGCTAGTGTGCAATGATGGAGAACGTCAGGAGAACATGGTTGCCTAATGTCGTTTGTACAAAAATAGTCTTACATATCTCCCCTAATGCCTGAAAGTGGTTTGGTTGGTTGAGGTTTAGTTTATTACGCAAACCTTTATATAACACTTTATAATGCCTTGGTAAGACCACACTTGGAATACTACATCCAGTTTTGGTTGCCACGATACAAAAAAGGATGTTGAGCCTCTAGAACAGGCATGTCAAACTGCCGGCCCGCGGGCGGATGCATCATGCCGAAACCGCGCCCACTCCATTGCCAGCAATGGGGAAAATGTGTGATGTTGCATGACATCGCGAGTTTGACCTGCCTGCTCTAGAAAGAGTGCAGAGAAGAGCAACAGAGATGATTAGGGGGCTAGAGCAGAGGTCTCCAACCCTTTGAGCACCAGGGACCGGTTCCATGGAGAAAGGCTTTTCCACGCACCAGAGAGTGCATGGTTTTGTGTGCTGCCTGCATCCTGTGGATGGGGCTTTCCTTGTTTGTGCAGACCGGTTGCTGGCATGCCGCAGCCTGGTACTGGTCCATAGACCGGGGGTTGGGGACCCCTGGGCTAGAGGCTACAACATATGAAGAACGGTTGCTGGTTTAATGAAAAGAAGGACTAGAAGTGTACATGGTAGCAGTGTTCCAATATCTAAGGGGCTGCCACAAAGAATAGGGGTCAACCTATTCTCCAAAACACCTGAAGGCAGGACAAGAAGCAATGGACGGAAGCTTATCAAGGAGAGAAGCAACCTAGAAATAAGGAGAAATTTCTTGACAGAACAATTAATCAGTGGTACAACTTGCCTCCGGAAGTTGTGCGTGTTCCATCACTGGAGGTTTTTAAGAAGAGATTGGACAGCCATTTGTCTGAAATAGTATAGGGTTTCCTGCTTGAGTTGGGTGTTGGACTAGAAGACTTCCAAGGTACCTTCCAACTGTGTTATTCTGTTAACCCCAGTTATTGTGGTTAGCAATAGCATAGGTGAATTCAACAATACTTGCCTTAATAAAAAATAATGATTAAATTATTCCTGTCTTGGGCAGACAGCTGGACTAGAAGACCTCTGAGATCCTTTGTAATTCCAGATTTTTAGAATTCTAAGTACATTGTGGTGTTGTGCAGTACGTAAACTGTATGCTTGACTGTCTCTGCAATTGTGTGCATTCATTTCCTGCATTTATTTTTTTGACCTCTTTCTTCTCTTCTATGTTCTTTTTGTTCCTAACATTTCATTCAGGAGCTGCTTGTTCAACTGTACTTTTTTCTTAAATATTTTTGTAAAGCATGACATTACCTAAATGTTCCTAACTATGAGTATATTTTTAACATATAGGTTAAAAAGGGTAAACTTTTCTTCCAAAAGGAAAAGTTTGTTACTAAAACCCCCTGTCTTCTTACCTTGTTTGTTTTTATATTTTGCGCTCAAGTCAAGCTCTCCAAAGAGATTAGATGCCTGGTCTCATAAACTTCTAGTTGTCTAGTGGTTGACAAGTCAGAAAAAGTTTAGTTGAATGACATGAATGACTCCTAGATATTGCAAATATCTCTCGGTTCTAAACAAAGGATGATTGTTTGTGAATATTCCATCTTTGGGGAGAAAAATAAGAGAACTGTCTGTTATTGCGACTGTTCACAACCTGAGACATGCTAACCAAGGTGCAGACTTTTTTCATTAGATCATTCATAGATTTTGACAGCTCCACCTTTCTGCTTGTTGTTACTAACCCAATTAAATTATCAAACCAAAACTCCCAAGTTTTTTTTTAATGCTCAAGATGGCAAGGAAAGCTATATATGAGACCAGAAGAACTTGGGTACATATTCTCTGTTTTGTTACAATCAAGAACCTGTGATAGTTTTATGTAGGTGTTATTGTGTCATGAACAAGGTTTTAAAAGGTCAACCCGTTTTGTGTTTATGTGGTTTTTTTTTATTTTGCAGTGTGGTTATTTTTACATACTCACTGCAGTTCTGGTATTTTCCTGAGAAATTAAATAAACACTTTATTATTTATTTATTTATATATTATTGGGACTTATATGCCGCCCTATCTCCCGAAGGACTCAGGGCGGCTAACAACAATAAAATACAATAATACAAAAGTTAAAAAGAAATTAAATTAATAGCCCCAGTAGAAAAGTTAAAATTAAGTTAAAAATTTAAAACATTATTAAAATCCCTGTCAGTCCAGGTCAGCCTGATGGAAAACGAGTGTTTTGAGGCCGCGGCGAAAGGACCGGAGATCCGGGGCCATCCGAAGCTCAAGGGGGAGCTGGTTCCACATGGCTGGCGCTCCCACAGAGAAGGCCCTCCCCCTGGGGGTCGCCAGCCGACATTGTCTAGCTGACGGCACCCTGAGGAGGCCCTCTCTGTGTGAGCGCACCGGGCGATGGGAAGTCGTTCCCGGCAGCAACTTTCCTATGTTACTGATGGCTTATATTGTACTCTCTTTTTTGTCTTAAGCAAAGAAGGCCTAAGAATGTTCAAAAACTGAGAGGCAGTTATAGAGTATGAAATAGTTCCTCAGTTTGACATTTAAGTCTAGAGAGGATTTAGTGTTACCTATTATTTCTTGGTTGCTGTACTTTCCACAAACCAACACCATCAGGTTAACTATTGTCTCCCGTTTTCCTTTAGATATCATTTTTATTAAAAATGTTTTAAAAAGAAAATTAAAAAAAAATATAAAGTAATATAAAGTAAGAAAAAGAAAAGTATCAAAATGAAAGAGAAAGCTAAAAGTGCAAGAACAGTTGTTAGAACAGTTAATCAGTGGAACAACTTGCCTCCAGAAATTGTGGGTACTCCAGTACTGGAGGTTTTTAAGAAGAGACTGGATAGCAAGGGTAGGCAACCATGGCTCTTTTATGACTCGTGGACTTCAACTCCCAGAATTCCTGAGCCGGCATGGCTCAGCTTGGAAACCTCTCCCTTTCCCCTCAGCACGGCTGGCTCAGGAATTCTGGGAGTTGAAGTCCACGAGTCATAAGAGAGCCAAGGTTGCCTACCCCTGATCTAGGCCATTTCAGTATATTAGTTAAGCATTACCTCAGGGATAGGCAACCTTGGCTCTTTTATAACTCGTGGACTTCAACTCCCAGAATTCCTGAGCCAGCATGGCTCAGCTTGGAAACCTCTCCCTTTCCCCTCAGCATGGCTGGCTCAGGAATTCTGGGAGTTGAAGTCCACGAGTCAGAAAAAAGCCAAGGTGGCCTACCCCTTTAGGGTTTCCTGCCTGAGCAGGGGGTTGGACAAGAAGACCTTCAAGGCCTCTTCCAACACTGTTATTCTGGTAAAGGGGCAAAAAAAAAGGAAAAATAGAAAAGAAAGAAAAAAGGATACAAAGAAATCGCTTCCCATCTTCTTTTTAGCGATTCCATAATTATAAATTTACCTCTTACGTTATGGTTACAAGATAACTTTCTTCTTTCTATAATCTATCCGGTCTAATCATCAAAACCATAAATCATAAGTTTATTTTATTCTGTTTATGCAAAAAAGTCTACGAGGGTTTCCTCTCAGCAGCAAGTGTAAATATTTTCTCTGGTGAAAGAAGACAATTTGGCTATCTCAGAAAGTTCCATCTCTTCACCAATCACTCCTCCATAAGGCTGAACCTTCCTATCTCTGTGCCTGTAATAATCTCTCTGCAGTTATCGTGTACAAAAGTAAAGTTCTATAACTTTTTTTACAACTGTTTGTCCATCCATCCAAAGGAAAAACTGCTAGTTTTGATTGTATATTAAACTTTAAAATTCTCTGAATCAGTGTATTTATTTGCACCCTGAATTTTCTTGCCTTTTTACACATCCACGAAACATGTTAAAATAGCCTGCCCCGTTCTTCACATTTCCAATGTAAATTTGAAGCACCTTTATAAATTCTAGTCTAGACAATTTCTCTGGTGTCATATACAAATGGTACATCATTTTTATAAATATTCTCTTTAAGATTTTTAACATAATTTCAATCCTTTCAGCCGCATATTTTCCCATTGTTCCATTTGTATAACTGAAATGTTTGGCCCACTTTACCATAATAGTTTCACTTGTTCTTCTGTTTCAAATTTTAATAAAAGTTTATACATTTTAGCAATGACATGTTCTTATTCATGATTCAGACTCAGTCTTACAAACACAAAACCATAAATTCTTTGCCTGCTTTAAATCCTAATAATCGTAAATTAGAGAATTATTGACAACTACATTCTTGTGCCACTAGTTTTTCTCTTGTTTTTATTTTACATTCCCTTGACAAAATTCTAGTACCTCACAATAAGTTAGCCATAAAGGTGTTTTTCGGGCAGAACCTGGGTTTATATCTATTCCATATTCTCAATGTGGCACGTCTAACATAATGATTTTTAAAATGTACATTAAACTTTGATTGTGCCACCCAAATCTCAGGTCGTGTCCTTCTAACTCCCAAAGCTTTCTATTTCTAACCAACACCCATCCTTTCATCCAAACAAAACAGCAAGTTGTAAAATACAATTTCACATCGGGGAAACCCAACCCTTCTTTTTCCTTTGCATCATGCAATGCCTTATGTTTAACTTAAAATGCAAGCTTTCTCCCACCACACAAATTTAGACCTGTCCTTTTGCCACTGTTGAAATGGTGCATCAGTTGTCAAAACAGGTATTGTTTGAAAAAAAAACACCACGATATTCTGGGCAAGTTATGGAAATTCTCCCCCCTCCCCGCAATGACGCGTAGTTTCTCCCATCTTAAGGTATCTTTTTAAATCTCATTCTGTGTCTTAACATAGTTATTTTGAAATTCATATTTGTCACAGTGATACCTAGATACCTGCAACTCCATTTAATGAGAGAATTTCTCTTTTTCCCCTTTTCCTTTCCTGAATGCTTGATTACCAAGGGGCAACATTCTTTAATATATTAGAATCTGCGTGGAAGCAAACACAGTAATCCACAAAAGGTGCCTTAAAAGTCTTCCTGTTCCTGTCTCTTGATTCTGGGAACCCTGTTTCATATTAGTGACAGAGGGAAATGAGAATTTATAGGTTAAGAGCAGCCTGCCTCTAATTTAATTAGGGTTAGGGAGAAAATACTCTGAGGTCAGATTAATATCACCCAGGTATTGTACTTAACGGTGGACGTGATTTCTTATATGGAGTCTTTCTGCAGGTAGCTCTCTGATAGATTTCTTTCGACATCAAGAAAACGAATAAAAAAAATAGTAATGTGGGTAGCAGAAAGTTTCTTAAAACTACACTGAAAGACTTATTTTGGAGTACAGTTCATTGATATCCAGAACAACTGGATGTAGTTCATTTTTTAAAAAAGAGTGTATCATATTGGGTTTCAGATTATTCCGGCAATGCATATTATTGTCTTGGAAAGAGGGCACAATAAACTGTCAGATCAAATAAGAGCACTTCCATTCAGATACACAGTGATTTCTTACTGCTTAACACTAAAAAAAAAAGTATCTTGGTCAAGTGATAAAACGTTAGTAGAGCTTCTTTGAGTCCCGCTTATCTTCTTTGAGAGCCAACGCAGGCGGTTTTAAGAAATGTATTTGCTTTTGCAGCAGCGATCCATTGATATTTCAAGTCACCCTTTCCCCCATGAACTGGAGGGGTGAAAAAGAGAAGAGCCCAGTACAGACTCATCAGTAAGTAGGATGACCCTCACAGAGTAGTTTAGCAATGGAATCATTGACTCAAAGGGAGCAGTTTCTTTTTAGTGGACATGGATGGCCAAGTGGAGGCTACACAGATGTCAGTCTGGGATGCTTTAGTTTGCATTCATGTACTAAATGCGAAGAAGGGACGCGGTGGCTCAGTGGGTTAGGACGCTGAGCTTGTCGATCAGAAGGTCGGCAGTTTGGCGGGTCGAATCCTGAGTGCCGCGTAACAGAGTGAGCGCCTGTTACTCGTCCCAGCTTCTGCCAACCTAGCAGTAATGCAAGTAGAAAAATAGGGACCACTCCGGTGGGAAGGTAACAGCATTCCGTGCGCCTTTGGCGTCCAGTCATGACCACGGAGACGTCCTCGGACAAGCGCTGGCTCTTCGCTTTGAAATGGAGATGAGCACCGGCCCCTAGAGTTGGAAACGACTAGCACGCATGTGTGGGGGAACCTTTATCTTTATCTTTACTAAATGCGAGACTCAACCCCGTAGCTGACATGATCCCTTCCAACCCTGATTCTGTGTGAGCTTTTTGTAAAAAAATATTCCAACAGTGACTGCTATTTTGCCCAGTTTAGTCGTAGTTTTTAAACCCAGGTATTGCATTTACTGCATAAGTTATGGTTTATTTTATTTATTTATTTTTTCCAAATAACTCAAGGCGAGAAACATATCCAACATACCTTCCTCCTCCTATTTTCCTCACAACAGCAACCCTGTGAGGTGGGTTGGTCTGAGAAAGAGTGATGGGCCCAAAGTCATCCAGATGGCTTTCAGGGCTAAGCTGGGACTTGAACTCACAGTCTCCTGCACTTTCTAGCCTGGTGCTTTAACCAGTAGACCAATAGCTGCTGCATTTATGTGTTTTACCCGGAATAAGACATTAGGGCTTGCTTTAGGAAATTCAGGGTGAGATGACCCAGCCAGTAACTGATCCTGCAATATATGCCTACATCCATAGCAGTTGGTGTGTATAACAACAACAACAACAACAACAACAACAACAACAACAACAACAACAACAAAGGGTTTGAATGGCTTCTCTCCAAATCTAGCTCTGTGACTTCGTCTCACTGGTTATCTTGTGAGAAAGCATTTTATGTAACATGCACAGATGTTTGGTAGCCAAAGCAATGGTGTGCTTTTGTAAATAACTGAGCTATAATTTGAGAAATGTTAGACATAGTTACTCTTAAGATGTTGCATACTACAGGCATGTTTGGGCTTCTGCATGCTCCAAAGCACCTTTTGCAAATCAAATACGAAGTGCTATGTAGTCTTAATATGATGTATGGAGCAAACAGCCAGTATAACACAGTGTTAAGTTGTTGCACGAGTACCTCAGAGACTCAGAACCAAGTTTATTTCAGCCATGGAAGCTGAATGAATTAAACATTCCTTGCTGACCAAATTGGACAACAGAGCACTATATGAATCACTGAGAGATCTAGAATGAAAGGAGGGATAGATTTTGAAGAAATAAAATAACTACAAAAAACAGGCTGAATTGTTTGTTAACATGTATTGTTAAAGTTAGTTACATTTTGCAAAGTTGTGTACATGCACTTAACTGCACTAATCATAAATGATATTCTCTGGAAAACCCTATAAAAAGGAAATAGAGGCCTTAAAACGGTATCTAGAGACCAGGGCATGTGTAAAGTTACAAATCTATTAGTTTAGATTTCCCTGAATAAACAGTTGAAAATTCAGAGAATGTCCTTCATATCATTTGTATGTTAGGTTTTCCAGTGTTTCTCAGCCCTGGCAGTTTGAAGATGTGAGGGCTTCGATTCCCAGAATTCCCCAGACAGCTGTGTCTGGGAAATTCTGGGAATTAAAGTCTATACACCTTCAAACTGCCAAGGTTGAGAAATTCTGAACTATTCTACTAAACTTCTTTGACAAGTTTCAATTGTGTTTTCAGAGGACTTGAATTTGGAATGGGTGTCCCAATTACCAGTGTAACATTCATTCTTGCAGTGAACTGCTCAAATGCTGGGTGTTTAAAAACAAGGCTTAAGTGTCATTTCAATAGTGACCGGCAGTAGGGACAAAGAAAATGGACCTATCCGACAGAAACATCTTCAATCATTGCAGCTTTTAAATCTTCCTGCTCTTATATTTTCTTTTTAAATGCCAGAGATGGACATTGTTTCAGCATGCAGGCTTGTTAGAATTGTACCTTAATGAAAGGGTGGCAGTTTGAGTTTTTGTCAAATGCAGTTTGAAAATTATTTGCTAATAATGTGTTATTACAATCAGTTTCTGAACATTCCACTTCTCTTTTAATCTGTGGTTTCAAAGTGGATCCCAAATAGGAAGGAGAACAAGGTAGAATAATGACCTCTGACAAAAGGGTATTTTCTACTTTCTATAAGAATACAAAGAGAGTCATAATGACCTTTCATTTTATCCTCTGTATCTGTACTCCCCCATATGCAGGTAGTCCTCGACTTATGAACACAATTGAGCCCAAAATTTCTGTGGCTAAGTGAGATATTTGTTAAGTGAGTTTTGCCCCGCTTTACGACCTTTCTCACCACAGTCGTTAAGTGAAATCACTGCAGTTGTTAAATCAGTAACACGGTTGTTAAGTGGATCTGGCTTCCCCCTTGTCTTTGCTTGTCGGAAGGTCACAAAAGGTGATCACATGGCCCCAGGACACTGCAAGCGTCATAAAAAAAATATGAGTTAGTTGCCAAGCTTCCACATTTTGATTACGTGACTGTGAAAAGTGGTCATAAGTCACTTTTTTCAGTGTTGTTGTAACTTCAAACAGTCACTAAATGAACTGTTGTAAGTTGAGGACTACCTGTATATGAACGGGTTTCAAGTGGATTCAGTATAGCAGGCATAACACGAACAGGATCTTCTAGAGCACTTCAGTTGTATTAGAAGAGCAGATTGTTTGTCTTGTGTACTTGATGCTTGACCCTTAAGATAATAAAGGGAGCAAAAGGCTACCAGGACCTCGTTCATTTGCCATGTTCAATAAAACTCTCCACCACAACCGTCCATACTTCATAGAGATGGTTCTCCACTACTCTTACAAACATTTCTTTAAAGCACTGCGCTTTTAAATATGCTAGAGAAATATATAACTTGAAATATAATGAGAAAATATCTCTAGTATTCCCCCAATAGAAACTCACACTGTGAAGAAATATCTATGTGGAGATGGAGGCGGGGAAGGCCAGTCATGTCCCTGAGACATTGTTGGGTTCATTCGTTGCACTTAAGTTACATTTTGGGGTATTTCGATTTGGATTAAAGCGTTCTACAGGTAATCCTCGGCTTACAACAGTTCATTTAGCGACCGTTCGAAGTTACAACGGCACTGGGAAAAAGTGACTTCTGAGCATTTTTTGCACACTTATGACTGTTGCAGCATCTCCACGGTCACACGATTTACATTCGGATGCTTGACAACGGGTTCATATTTATGACCTTTGCAATCTCCCAGGGTCATGTGATCGTCTTTTTGTGATCTTTGACAAACAAAAGCAGTTGGGAAGCCAGATTCGCTTAACACCTGTGTCACCAAGTGAACAACTGCAGTGATTCACATAATAGATGTGGCAGGAAAGGTCGTAAAACGGGGCAAAACTCAACTGTGGTCATAAATTGAGGACTACCTATGTAAACCTGTCTTTTTTGAGTTGCTAGCTGTTGTTGGCTTGTTATGCAAACTCGGCCAATTGTAGTCGGTTCAATTAAACATACTTAAGTACAGATAGTGCTCGATCACAATGGGGACCAGGATTTCCATTGCTAAGGAATGTTCAGTGAGTCCCACCTGATTTTTGTGTCTTTTTTTGTAAGGTCATTAAGCAAATCCAGCTTCCCCCCACTGACTTGTTGGAAGTTGGCTGGGAAGGTGACAAACAATGACTAGTGTAATATATATGCCAGTTGCCAAACGCCTCGGTTTTGGATCATGTGACCGTGGGGAGGCCGTGGTGAGGAGGACTAGTTGTAAGTCACTTTTTCAGTCCTGTTGTGACTTTGAACGGTCACTAAACATGGTTGTAAGTTGAGGACTACCCGTACAATTGGCTGAACCTGAACCCCTGAGGCCCCCCTGGAAACTTCCAAAATATGAAACCACATGATAGAAGATTGTTAAATGCACGACTAGAATGTAATCGTAGTATTTCAGTTTTCAACTTAATTGTAAATGAAATTAATTTTAATTTTTGTCCGGGTCATATCAAGTCCATTCAGTAGTGTTAAAATGAGGTGTGGCTTAAAAAATGAGGTGTGGCCCTTGACTAAAGGAGACATCAATCTAATTGTTGTGTAAGAATGTGGCATTTTCTCTAAATGTCAAGGAGGTGAACATTCCCTAGATCAGGGGTGTCAAACTCAATTTCATTGAGGGCCGCATGAGCATTGCGGTTGCCCTCAGGGGGCCGGGTGGGTGTGGCCAGGGTGGGCATGGCCTACTGGGTGGGCGTGGCTACAGTGTGTATGGCCTACTGGGTGGGCGTGGCCAGCTCTACATCGTTCGCATCAAGGGTGCCTATGGGGGCCCGGGCAGGAGTGGGACAGATCTGAGGGTCTCTGGCAGAAGGAGGGTCTCTGGGCCAGGGCCAAGGCTGTGGGGGCCGTTCCCTCACTGTTTACAGGATGGCTTCGCGGGCCACATGAAACCACTTCGCGGGCCGGATCTGGCCCCCGGGCCTTGTGTTTGACATGTCTGCCCTAGATTGTAAATGAAAGTTATTGTGGTTATTGTGTTGGAGGATGGCCTTGGAGGATATTACTGTAACAGTTATTGAAATGTTCCATTATATAGTGCATTTGTTAGTACAGGTAGTTCTTGACATACAACAGTTTGTTTAGTGACCATTCAAAGTTAACAACAGCACTGAACAATGTGACTTAGGACCGTTTTTCATAGTTACGACCTTTGCAGTATTCCCTTGCTCATGTGACCAAAATTTAGATGCTTGGCAACAGGTTCCTATTCTATGACCGTTGCCGTGTCCCAAGGTCCTGTCATCATCTTTTGCAACCTAAAGTCAGTGGGGAAGCCAGATTCACTTCACAACCATGTTACTAACTTAATAACTGCAGCGATTCACTTAACAACCGTGGCAAGAAAGCTCGCAAAATGGGGCACACCTCACTTTAAAAAAGTCTCACTTAACGAGAGAAATTTTGGGCTCAATTGTGGTCGTACGTTGAGGACTACCTGTACCGTAGAGTGAATAGGCATGCCCGGTTGCTTCGATCCTGCGGGACTGGCAGGTTCTGGTTTCTTAGGTTAAACAATACCCTCCCCCCCCAACCGAGCAGGGCCTTATCCCCAAGATCTGGAATAGCCCCCATTCTGCCATTATTAGAGCCATAAACATCTAATTTTTTTTCACTTAGGGCTTTGGTGAGGGCGAGTGAAACATTGCGCTTACCTTCTTTTACCTTTATTTTATATGTTTTATTGAATTTTTTTTTTGTTTGATTGTTGCCAGCTGCTTGGGGTTGTAAGAATTGTGCAGTGTACAAGTATATAAACTATTATTATTAATTAGCCACTACATTTAGAAAGAATATGTCAGTTGCATGAGCATAAGAGCCCCTTAATGGCATAGAGCAAGGCTTTTCAACCTTTTTACCCATTGTACCCCTTTTAGGATATGGCAACATCTGAGTACCACCAGTCGCCTAGCAAGGTGTCAAAAAACTTGACCAAAAAAAAAAAAAGGAAAAAAGTGATGAACTACAGGTAGTCCTTGACTTACAACAGTTCACTTAGTGACTGTTCGAAGTTACAATGGCACTGAAAAATGTGCCCCCCAAACCACAGCCGAACAAGATGCCTGCTTGCCTGCCTGATGGCGGCGCTCTTCCTCCTGTCCGAGGTTTTCATTGTGAGCATTTCTGTTGAGGATTGGCAGCAGGGGTGGGGTGAGGGGGGTGTTTGGCTTTTATTCCCCCCCCCTCTCTGCTGGGTGGTTGCAGCAGGTTTTGGTCACTTCACATGACCCTGGTTCATTGTGACCGTCATAAATATGAATGAGTTGCCAAGCATCTGAATGTATATCACAAGACCCTGGAATTTTTTTTATTTTTTTTATTTTAATTCCATTTATATCCCGCCCTTCTCTGAAGACTCAGGGCGGCTTACAAGCTTAGCAGTAGCCTTCATTCTATGTATATGCCTGCTTATTAGGGCTTTCACACACCCCCAAGCGGCATTATTACAAAGTCAACTTAATTGCCCCCAACAATCTGGGTCCTCATTTTACCTAACTCGGAAGGATGGAAGGCTGAGTCAGCCTTGAGCCTGGTGGGACTCGAACCTGCACTAATTGCAGGCAGCTGGTGTTACTTAAGGAGGCATTAGCCCACTGCTCCACCACATTCCAGCTGATCGGCGTTTCTTCTGGACTCAGCAGAAGCGCCAGGATCAGCGCCGAACTCTAGCTGGAGCCTGGCGCTGATCCTGACGCTTCCACTGAGCCTTGACAGCCCTGCAGCTCCAGCCGTCTCTCGCTCAGGCTTGTGCGGTGCTGCCACCGGTTCAGCTCATTCCCCTCCCCCGCTACCACTTTTCTAGGATGGTCACGTACCACCTGCCAGGTGCCAGTGTACCACAGGTGGTACCCGTACCACTAGTTGAAAAGCCCTGGCATAGAGCAGTGTTTCTCAACTTTGGCAAGTTTAAGATGGGTGGACTTCAATTCCCCGAATTCTGGAAGCTGTGGTTCACCCATCTTAAACTTTTCAAGGTTGAGAAAATCTGCAATAGAGGCTCATCTGTGTGAACAGGCCAATTCAATTGTTTTACCTTAGCATAGTTTCCACACTAGTAACAGTGGACTAACCCTCTGCTTGGTGCCTATTCTAGCTGAATTTTTACCTCTGTCTGAGGAATCAAACCAAATTTGTTGTTGCGGAGCTTCAACTGTGATTGCTCCAGTGTGTTTTCCACACTTAGATATTAAAGTCTGGACTTCTAGGGTAGAAATGGTGGGCTGAAGATGGCTCCGCTACCAGCAGTGCCAAAGCCTCCATCTGACACTAGTTCACATGAGAAAAATTGCAGATAAAAGAAGATTACTTACAACAATTTGTATGGTAAGGTGACGTTTGATCTGCCTCAGATTTTGCAGTTTTGGGTAATATTTACTTATTGCCATCATATTTGTCTTCTCTTTGATAAAACTATGTTGAAACATTCAAATTGTACATCTATGGATTGGAAGAAGAATCTCTGTTTATGTCAGATTCCGGTGTGGCAGGCTTTGTTCACAACAAGAGAATGGGAAATTTCACTGCTAAGTGAAAGTTTTAATGTATAAATGAATTAATCAGATTAATCACCACTCTGGCAACTGCATTGTCACAACATGCTAAATGTTAGCATTAACATTGGTTAGGGTTCCTTTTTCTGCTTGGCTTATCATATTGTGTGAACCCGCCTGTTTCCGGTTCAGTATACAGGTATCTTCAGCTTACGACCACAACAGCCCAAAATTTCTGTTGTTAAGCAAAACATTTGTTAAGTGAATTTTGCCACAGTTTTTAAGTGAATCACTGGAGTTGTTAAGTTAGTAGCACAGTTGTTAAGTGAATCTGGTGTTCCCATTGACTTTGCTTGTCAGAAGGTCACAAAAGGGGATTACACGATCCCGGAATACTGCAACTGTGATAAACATGAACCAGTTGCCAACGATCTGAATTTTGATCAGGTGACCATGGGGATGCAGCAACGGTCATAAGTGTAAAAACGGTCATAAGTTACATTTTTCAGTTCTGTTGTAACTTCAAATGTTCACTAAGTGAACTTGTAAATAGAGGACGACCTGTTTTGTGTGAAGACCCAAAGTTGTGTATTACTGAACACAGCTATAAATATATATTTTTTACTTCTGATCCACAGCTACCCCGTTTCCCCTCAGAAGCAAAGCAAATTAAGGCTCCAATTTGGCCTGGAGAGATCAGTATAGGAGATACACATTTTCTCATAGTTGGAGCATTACAGTTTATGCACACAGGGAAGCATTCCATATGTTTAAAGAACGTCTGGAGTCGGAGAAACACAGTGGGCAAAAAAATCTGAGTAAACTCAGTGACCCTACAACAACGCTGACTGACACGAGAAATGTGGGAATTGAGTGGGATATCCTAGAAGACATGGGTAGGTATGTGTCAGATTAGAAGCATTTCTCTGCGGCAGCCATTTTTTGTGGTCCCCAGTTGTCCTATCCTTAAATACAAAGACTGGGGGGAAAAACTACACATTCTGCCTAGCTTTTTTGTTGAGGGGTAGGTGCTTGGAGGTTATTTATGGTTTAATTGATAAATAATTGGTTGGCTTAGTATAGGAACACCAAACCTAAAGCCACTGTTTACCAATCAGAGTAATTGGGATCGGTGGTGGGATTCAGCGGGTTCGCACCACTTCGGCAGAACCGGTAGCTACGGTAATTTCTTTTGTTGCCCAGGCCCAGAATGGACTTCTGGAAGCGGCATCCACACAGAGAACCGGTGGTTCACGTATTTGAATCCCACCACTGGTTGGGATCATACAACACTTTTAAAGCAAAATCAACCAAACATATGATGGCTAGTGTGATTTGTGACCTGAGCCACTGAGTCTGAGCTAGCTCTCTGCTGTTGACTCCTAATTACCTGCTCTCCAAACTTTGCAGAATGGGGTTTGTTTGTTGGTTTGTTTTGCATTACCTGGCAGTTTTTGCAAGAAGACCATGTTTTTCTACATTTTAGATACCTCAATTCTTCCCTTCTGCAGATTATTACTACCTGCTTTTTAAATCCACGAATTAAAATTAATTCAACCACCGTGGTCCCAACCCACAGAAATTTGCATCTGGGAGGTGTTTTTTCTTTTTTCTTTTAGTCAATGTTCTCGTCTGTCAAAGAAGCAGTAATTGGTATGATATGATGCGGTAAATCTTGCTTTGTCTCCCAGTCTGTAAAGGGGCATGAGGGGAAAACATGAGAGAATCTTTTTGACTGCCAAGGGGCAGTTCGATTTCCATAACAGCACACTATGAAGAAGTGGAGGTTGTCTTCAGTTAACGATTATATTTGGGACTGGGAAGTTGCTAAGCCAGACCCCGGACATTTTACAGCCTGTGGGCCACATCTGACCTGCGGGATTGTGCGGTGATAGTGGTCCCAGTCTGGCCTGCAGCACTGGTGGTGTTGGTGGTGAGGGGCAGGTCAGCAGTAGGGGTCAGGGCATCATTGGTGGGCAGGGCGTTGGTGGATCGGTGGGGCAGGAGGGGGGGCAGCGTCAGCAGCATTGGTGGTGGGACAGTGGCCGTAGTGATGGGGTGTGGTAGTGATAAACCTCCACAGCAGTCTCAGTTTCTCATGTGGCCCTTTGGGAAAACTAATTGCTCTTCCCAGTGCAATTGCAAGGTGAACAACCATGTGATCGTGCCGACTCACAATGGCAGTTCAGGTTGTGATTGTTAAGGAATTGTGTGTGGTCATTAAGTACAATATCATGTGATGGCAGGTTTCCTCATTGACTTGACATATTGGAAGCTGGCAGTGAAGATCACAAATGGCAATGATGTGACGGTGGGAAGCTGTGACCATTGTAACTGTGTGCCAGTTGCCAAGTGCCCCAGTCATAATCAAGTGACTGTGGGGACACTGCGACAGCCACAACTTCAAGGACTGGCGATAAGTCTCCTTGTGGAGCCCCATTGTAACTTCGAATGGTTGCTGAACAAGATGTCACTAAGTGAGGACTACCTGTATAGTTAAAAGCCCTTCCTTGTCTTTAATGGTTGACAAAGTATAATGATACCTGATGGGGGAGAAAAGAAAATTGGGTTTTCTTGGCTTCTGGGGGCCAAATTTAAGGTTTTCTATGATATTTCTGAGGGACGCGGTGGCTCAGTGGGTTAGGATGCTGAGCTTGTTGATCAGAAGGTCGGCAGTTTGGCGGGTCGAATCCCGAGTGCCAAGTAACAGAGTGAGCGCCTGTTACTCGTCCCAGCTTCTGCCAACCTAGCAGTTCGAAAGCACGTAAAAATGCAAGTAGAAAAATAGGGACCACTACGGTGGGAAGGTAACAGCGTTCCGTGCACCTTTGGCATCTAGTCATGCCATCCACATGACCACGGAGACGTCCTCGGACAAGCGCTGTCTCTTCAGCTTTGAAACGGAGATGAGCACCGGCCCCTAGCGTCAGAAACGAGTAGCACGCACGTGTGGGGGAACCTTTACCTATGATATTTCTAGAGAGAGAAGGGGGAGGGGGGAATATAGAACCTGTGCTCAATTTATTTCAGATGTTTAAACTGTTAAAATATTTAACTGCAGGAATTCTGCCACCTTAGGTTGCTCTCTCCTCTCCATCTATCAAAATAAACTGTTTTCCTTAGAAATTTTGCTTTTGAGTGCTATGTATAGTGGGTTCCTTTGAGAGGTTAGCCATTGGCCTGAGTATCTACAAATGTATTATTTTGAGATGGAAATAGAATGCAAAAACATAAGTGGAGCACTATATTTTGAATATGCAGTGGGTGGAAGCTTATCAAGGAGAGATCCAACCTAGAAATAAAGAAAAGGTTCCGGACAGTTAGAACAATTAATCAGTGGAACAACTTGCCTCCAGAGGTTATGGGTGCTCCATCACTGGAGATTTTAAAGAAGAGATTGGACAACCATTTGTCTGAAATGGTATAATGGTATATGCTTAAGCGGGAGTTGGACTAGATGACCTCCAAGGTCTCTTCCAACTGCTATTATTTGGTTATAAATAACTTTATTACAATTGGCAATTTTAGGAATTGTATGCCAAGTTCTTAGTAAAGATGAACTAAGCCAGGGGTCTTCAAACTCGGCTCTTTTATGACTCCTGGACTTCAACTCCCAGAATTCCTCAGCCAGGCACTCTGACTGAGGAATTCTGGGAGTTGAAAGACCCCCCTGAACTAAGCAGTTTGAATCCAGTAAGATTCTCTTTGTACCTGTGTTAAACTGCATATTGTAGCAAGCTTTTTTTTGTTTCCCACCTGTGTAACACAGGGTCCTTTCGATTATGGGAATTTCTTTCAAGAGATTGGAAATAGTTGCTTTTAGTGTGGCTTGGAAAATTCAAAATTGCTTGAAAATGAGCAAAATCTTCCCCTATATTGAATATTATTTCTCTGAATTGGGCCCGACTATTTTTTATGTTGAACAAAGTGATGGAGTTGATTTTCAGCGTTAGTGGAAACTTCTGTGGCTATTGGGTAAGAACATTTTATTCAGCACCCGGTGAGTGTCTGCAGATGTGTGCATCCTTGCTCTTTCATTACTATATGGGGAGTAGGAGAATAGGATATTAATATCCCTATTACGTTATCAAAGAAAAGCTGTTGTCTTATGTCTCAGTTACTGCGTTCAGTAAAGTAAGCAACTAAAAAAAATGTGTTGGCATAATTGTGTAGATTGTTAAATTTGCTACTAAGCATAGTAAAAGACCACCATGTAACCTGGCAGACATTCTAGTAATTAAGACCACTGATTTAAGCCTGACTAGGAAAACTTTATTAGGGAGCCATGAATATTACGTAGGTGCAAATGGATCTCGTTGAGTGGTTTGGAATGGTTGGTCTTTCTTGGACAAAGTGGTTGCCACATGGACAATATCAAAACATTTTGTTTCACTAGATGAAAAACTGTTTGCTGTTGGCTTGGCTGCTCACAATATGCATTCTTTGGGAAGTTCACCATAACATTTTTACAATAAGACTCAATAATATTTTTTTTATGGGCATGTATTTAATTATCTTTTAATTTTTGTAACTCTTGTTTTATTCTTGCCCTGTACACCGCCCTGAGTCCTTCGGGAGAAGGGCGGTATAGAAATATTAATAAATTAAATTAAATTAAATTAAATATAAGAAATAGGTGGACTGGGAAGTTATAAGATATCACTAGAGTTTTTTTAAAAAATCTACAAGAGTTTTTTATTCCTTGAATTGAAGTTGTCTGTAAATGGAAAAAGTGAATTTAATTTTAGATGTATTTATCCATTAGGTTTAAATTATTTATTTAATTACTGCCTTTATTATTTTTATAAGCAATTGAAGGCAGTGAACATACCTAATCCTTCCTTCTCCCATTTTCCTCACAAGAACAACCCTGTGAGGTGAGTTGGGCTGAGAGAGGGTGACTGGCTCAAAGTCACCCAGTCATCTTTAATGCCTAAGGCAGGACTAGAACTCACACTCTCCTGGTGATTGATCCAAAACCACCCAGCCAGCTCTCAAGCCTAAAGCGGGACTAGAACTGGTGTCTAGCCTGGTGGCTTAACCGTAAGTTAAGTAAAGCCATAACATGACATGCAACAGTAGCTAAATCTCTATACTAGATTTATTTATGTATTTATTTACTGTATTTATGATCTCAAATGATTTAGGGTGGTATACAGCAAAGTAAAAATAAAAAGACAGCAATTAGAACCATTTCTACATGATAAATTATACAAATACTTAATTACATAAATACACAGATGCAATTCATCAGTTGCCACAGCCACTCAAAAGGAGCTAAACGCTTGATGAAATAAGAACGTTTTAACAAATTTTGCAAAACACTAGAAGAACATTTTGGGGTTTCTGGGGGAAAATATATTTTTTTTCCGTAACAGGGCCTGCTAGACAAAATGGCCACCCAACTCACAGTGACTCTGGGGAACTCACAAAAATAAAAACCCAATAAGGTAAAGGTTCCCCCGCCCATGCGTGCTAGTCGTTTCCGACTCTAGGGGCCGGTGCTCATCTCCGTTTCAAAGCCGAAGAGCCAGCGCTCTGTGGTCATGTGGCCGGCATGACTAGACGCCAAAGGCACATGGAACACTGTTACCTTCCCACCATAGTGGTCCCTATTTTTCTACTTGCATTTTTACGTGCTTTCGAACTGCTAGGTTGGCAGAAGTGGGACGAGTAACAGGCGCTCACTCTGTTATGCGGCACTCAGGATTCGACCTGCCAAAGTGCTGACCATCTGATCGACAAGGTCAGCGTCCTAACCCACTGAGCCACTGCGTCCCTTAAAACCCAATACAGAAGCTAATAAATCCCCATCCCTGACGACAACAATCCAATCAACCTCTTGGTGGGCTCTGTATCACTCTGGGGTCCCAGGCCTGCTTGCAAAACCATGTCTTCAGGGTCTTTTGAAAGTGTGTCAAGGTGGTGGTGGGGATATCTTATTATTTCCATATGGATGAGGTTCCACATATATCTTCAATTCCTCCTGCAGAAATCAAAAAGATAAAATGTTTTAATAATGTGAAGGCTGACTAAATAAAAGTAGCAAGCTTCTTCCAAAAATAAGTTTTATTTTGCTGTGAAATCCATAGATATATATATTACTTTGGTCATAAAAGAAGGGAAAGTCCAGTACAAGCAAATTATGATTTAAATGGATCTAGTATCCCTACTGTATCTGTTTAAGAGTACTATAGACAGAATATATAAGATTTCTTTATGTAGAATAAACAGGCCTTTATCTGGTAGCAACAGAAACATAATATTGCTTATATACAAACTGTATGCCTCTGGAGAAACTGTTACGTCATAGGAAAAAAAAAACTAATTGTTTTCTGCCTACCATTAGAAACCAGGGTATCTGGACCAGAAATAATCTTAAACAATGGGTTTAAGATTTCATATGGTAGACCCAGTCAAAGTACAAATCTGAAATGATGGGGCTTAAAGTCCCTAATATTTCATAAGGTTTTAATTAGATAACTCTGTGCTAAGCTTTATGGGAGAAAGGAATTGGAAATAAAATTGCTATCCAACATGAATATAGATATGATGCAATTCAGTTGGACAGAGGAGAGGACAAGGAAAAAACAACAACAACCATTCCAAATAGCCCTGATTGCTTCATCTTAAACAGATTGTGATAATCTTGAAAAGAGAAACTAAAACGATGAGGTTGTATTGTTACCTTTTATTTTTTATTTTTTTTATTTTATTGTAATTCCATTTATATCCCGCCCTTCTCCGAAGACTCAGGGCAGCTTACAAGCTTAGCAGTAGCCTTCATTCTATGTATATGCCTGCTTATTAGGGCTTTCACACACACCCCCAAGTGGCATTTTTTACAAAGTCAGCTTATTGCCCCCAACAATCTGGGTCCTCATTTTACCTACCTCGGAAGGATGGAAGGCTGAGTCAACCTTGAGCCTGGTGGGACTCGAACCTGCACTAATTGCAGGCAGCTGGTGTTACTTAAGGAGGCATTAGCCCACTGCTAATAATAATAATAATAATAATAATAATAATAATAATAATAATAATAATAATAATAATAATAATAATAATAATAATAATAATAATAATAATAATAAAAAATAATAATAATAATAATAGCCATGCAAAATAAGCTAAATACTGTACAGTTGGAAATTTTGGAGTGGAGGTAGTGGTGAGCCAGTCTAGGAATCGTGTAGGTTTATAAAACTTACGAAGTATACAGAAAAGAGACATAAAGAGATAATGTACATAATATAAAGTATTGCCCAATGAATATAATCACATCCATTCAAGGAGAGGAAAAAAAAGTATATGAATTTCTATAGAATTCCCAGCCCTGTTGATTTGTGTGACTTCAGTAGACCACCTATAAAAACCATATTGCTATGTTAACATCTTTGGGACAGAATATTCATAAGTTTTTGAGACGTATAACAGGAGCCATTATGCCCCATTTATGGGTTTTCTGGAAAACGATCTCTGCTGGGTTTTTTTTAAGAGTCTGAAATTAGAAACCCTTTGCCTGACCTAGTAGAGCAAGGGTCCCCAATCGTGGCAACTTTAAGACCTGTGGACTTCAACTCCCAGAATTCCCCAGCCAGCCATGCGGGGAATTGAAGTCCACAGGTCTTAGAGTTGCCAAGGTTGGGGACCCTTGTAGTAGAGTTTAGCAGTATGGGGACTCTTCAACTTACAATGGTTAGTTTAGTGACTGTTCAAAGTTACAATGGCATTGGGAAAAAGTGACTTATGGCCATTTTTCACACTCATGACCGTTGCAGCATCCCCATGGTCATGTGATCAGAATTTAGACACTTGGTCACCGGCTCATATTTATGATGACTGGGATCACGTGATCACCTTTTGTGACCTTCTGACAAAGTGAAAAGAGGAGCCAAACTCACAAACCAACCACATTGCTAACTCCCCCTGAGGGGAGTCATGCGACCTTAATCTGAGTGCTTGACAACATGTTTGCACTTTCCCATGGGTTGCCAAGTGTTCGCCATCCTTGATCACCATTTGACATCTTCTCTGCTGGCTTCCCCAGAAAGTCACTGGGGAGAACTGCATGTCGGGAAAGTTACAAACTGCCCACCCGCCAAAGGATTTCCCCTCCCCTCCAGGGTCCGGCAGAAAGCCGTGGAAATGCTTTGTGGGGCTCAGATCTTCCCTTCCAAAGGGAAGGAAGAGGAATTCCTGCAAGGAGCTGGAGAAACGAAGCATGGAGGTGAAGGAAACTCCTCCAGAGGGCTGCAGAAATGATCCCGAAATCAGATCCCAAAGATCCAAGCTTGCTATGGGAGATCCCACAGACAGAGTGGAGCAGCTGCCTGCCCTCCTTGGCTCTCTCGCTCCATTGACTTAATGATCCACGTGGTCGCTTAAGCGCAACTGAGAGAGCTGGGATTGCAGCCGATAAGTGAAGTGGTCTCACGAAATGACCACTTTACTCGAAGACCAAGATTCTGATTCCAGTTGTGGCCGTAAGGCGAGGACTACTTGTAATTCTTGATGGATGGGGGATTTATTGGTGGAAGTGAACTATTTGAGTGCAAGTGATTTGTGTAGCAACCATGACCTATTTCCTCTATATTTGGGTAACCATAAATAATTAAGTTCAGTTCAAGGTTTCACTTTAGCCTGCTTTTATTTTTATAGTAGCCTCAGTTGGGATAAGAATAAAATAAAGAGCAAAGTTAAGTCTTTATTAATGAAGTTAGTCCATGTGAACGTTACAAGATCTGAGTTCAAGCGTCTCTCAAAAGGATCTCCATCACACGTGTACTACTCTGTTACTGTTATACAGAATAAAACAAGCAAAATCACTCTTTGATATCATAGTGGCTTTTCTCAAGTTATGCATTAAACTGATGTACGTGTCATTAACTCTAAGGCAAAATTTCAAAACATTTATGCTTTACCAAAAAAAAAAGGAAGATTTTGATTTCTGGGTTCTTCCTCTGAAAAACTCTTCTGTGTCTGTGTTAAGAGATCCTTCCTGTATAATCCTGTTTACTTTTAGCCCGTGGCATTCTGTGCTAGATCTGTTGGCGCTTCACCTGCTGCATATCTCACATAACGGTTTAAGTAGACCAGGGGTCTTCAAACTTGGCCCTTTTATGACTTGTGGACTTCAACTCCCAGAATTCCTCAGGGCTGAGGAATTCTGGGAGTTGAAGTCCACAAGTCATAAAAGGGCCAAGTTTGAAGAACCCTGAAGTAGACTGTCAGTGGATCTCTTCTTCATCCCATTGCTGCATTTCTGTGTTCAACATATAGAAAACTGCTTCTGCATGTCCAATATAGCAGTGGCCCCCAACCTTTTGGGCCCCAGGGACCGCTTCCGCGGAGAGAGTATTTTCTGCAGACCGGAGGCGATGTGGTTTTGTGTGCTACCTGCACCCCATAAGATGAGCCTTCGCTTGTTTGCACAGCCTGGTTTCTGGCATGCCGCTGCCCAGTGCCAGTCCATGGACCGGGCGTTGGGGACCCCTGCTATATAGAAATGTAGTCAGCTGCCAGCAGCTGACTTGGCTTCTGTCATGAATGGAGAGAAAAGTCCTTCCTTAGATTTAACAGAAATGCAACAGACTGTCAGCAGATGGTTCAAAAGAATTATGCTTCTTCTGGAAATGTTACGCACTCAAACGAAATTCCAAATTACTTATGGTGACCAGGTGAAAGCCCAAAAAACATCTGATTTAATTGCTTTTTAGAAAATGAAAACATTTTCTTTACATTCTTTCAAAGGAGTGACAGGTACTTCAGCAAATCTTGTTCTTCTACAAGTTGCTGGCCCGCTCTTAATTCTATTTGTTTTCTTCTTCACTACAATAATATGAACCAGTAAACTACTGATGTTATCGGTATCACAAATAAATAGAGGTTTTAAGCAAAGATCCTGAAGTAGCACGGTAGCCCAACTGAACGAAGTGTAATAATACCAAATGGGTTCAATTCATTATTTCCCCCCACTATAAAACGGAAAGAGAAACTCATTTTTAGATTATAAATAGAGGAGCAAAAGGCAAGTATACAAATATAATAAAATCAAATCAAATCAAGAAGCTTTGGTATAAACATATGGAACAGAAGAGAAACAACTGCTAAGTCAAAAGTGAAGAGCCTAGAGTTGAGTCATTTTTCTTTTTTTTTTATGAACCATAACCGGTGTGTTTAATTGCTTTTAAAAAATGTGATTGTACCGGAGGAAATGGAGGATTGATCTTGGCATCCAGCTGTAAATTGTGCACAGAGTGTGAACTGAAAACCTGTGGATAACTTGGAACATAGATGCTCACTTGGAGCACAGAAACATATGCATAAGTGTGGTTCATCAGACGAATTTTGCACTAAAGTGGTTGCATTAACTCGGCCATAATCAGTCAACTGTTCAAATCCTGTTGAGCTGTAGAATATTAGGAGTGTTCTATAAACTATCATATGGCTGGGTGCAATGATTTCTCTGCAATCATTCGCATTTAAAACCACTGCTTTTAGCCTTGGATTTTGATGTTAGAAAATAGTTGGTTTTAAGTAAAGGCTAGTAAGATTAAAAAAAAAATATGGTGACAGTTTTCCAGAAAGCCTGAAAACCTGAATTTCTCCAACAGGCTGTAAGCTGAGTATCATCTTGCATGTAAGCGTAAGATTGTTCTGTGTGGATTTTATTCAGATTTTTTTCTAGCTAATGATGATTTGGAGAAGGTCTGTTTGTGTGATTTCTAAAAAATGCAGACTTGATGGTGCACAGTCATAGCTCATATTAATTTAAACGTTATTCATTTTGCTTTTTATGAAAGTTCTAGTATCATAGTGTCCACAATGCATGTTTTATCGTTACGTTCTTCTCAGAGAAGTTTTAATTATCTGTTTTAAGTATCCCTTATTCCATGGATATTTTTATTGTTTTGTAAGTTGAAATGGATTGGCATGTACACAGCCTTATGAGAGTAAAAGGAGAAGAAGAAAATCAGATTCTGAAATCTTGAAGGAAGGTGTGATGAACATGCGATAGAGGTTTTGGCTGTTTAGCACTTCAGATTGACTTTTGTTTTTTTAAAAACATTTTAGAGCAGTGTTTCTCAACCTCAGCTACTTTAAGATGTGTGGACTTCGACTCCCAGAATCCCCCAGCCAGCAAAGCTTTAGAGCTAGAAACACTGTTTTAGAGCAAATTTTTAGAGCAAACGTGAGCTTGTCAAAGGGAGATCCAACTTGGAACTAAGGAAATT
Source organism: Vipera berus (assembly GCF_964194415.1). Taxonomy (NCBI): domain Eukaryota; kingdom Metazoa; phylum Chordata; class Lepidosauria; order Squamata; family Viperidae; genus Vipera; species Vipera berus. Next base: position 10,858,476 of record NC_138204.1, read on the forward strand.
CCTGGTAGAACAATGGAACTCCTTGCCTCCTGGAGTTGTGGATGCTTCATCGCTGGAGGTTTCAAGAAAAGATTAGTCAGCCGTTTGTCTGGAAGGGTATGAGGACTCATCCTTGGGCAGGGGATTGGACTAGGAACAGGGGTCCCCAACCTCCGGTCCGGGGACCAGTACCAGGCTGCAGCATGCCAGCAACCGATCTGCACAAACAAGGAAAGCCCCATCCGTGGGATGGAGGCAGCACACAAACCATGCCCACTCCGGTCTGTGGAAAAACCTCTCTCCACATAACCGGTCCTTGGTGCTCAAAAAGTTGGGGACCTCTGGATTAGAAGACCCCCAAGTCCCTTCTAGCCCCATGATTCTATGATCCTAAACATTTCTGCTAACTGTTGATCAGTCCTGCATATCAACTTGAAGGAATTTTTGCCCATTCCTCCTTGCAGAACAGTTGCGACTCAGAGATGTTGGTGGGCTTCCTCACATGATTTGCTTGTTCAAGCCTTTCCATAACATTTCAGGGACACACAGACACTGAAGTGGAAGAATTCATACTCTTAACTTATTATACCTACAAACCTTTATTCTTTTTTGATGTGTCCAAGATCACCCCACCACTACCTACCAGGTCACATTACAGTAAAACGTCAATTTAATGGGCCGTTTGAAAGGGGTTTGAAAGGGGTGTCTATTAAATTTATATTTAATTGCCAATTATGTAAATGGATGCAGTTGACATAAAACGTCATTTATTTATTTATTTATTTATTTATTTATTTATTTATTTATTTATTTATTTGGTTTATATACCGCCCTATTCCCAAAGGACTCAGGGTGGTTTACAAGGCAAAATTTAAAACAATCCAATATAAAATTAAAATAAATTAAGTCTAGACGGAAAAATTAAATTACAATTTAAAAACATTAAACCCCTCAGTCCAAACCAGATAGCTCAAAGAGCCAGGTTTTTAGGTCCCGGTGAAATGAACGAAGGTCGGGGGCAGTCCGGAGTTCCGTTGGCAGTTGATTCCATAGGGCAGGCGCGCCCACAGAGAACGCCCTCCCCCTGTGGATCGCCCGTTGGCAATCCTTGACCGGCAGTACCCTGAGGAGGCCCTCCCTGTGGGAGCACACAGGACGATGGGAAATTGACGCTGGCAGCAGGTGCTCCCTTAGATAATCTGGGCCCATGCCATTTAGGGCTTTATAGGTCATCACCAGCACCTTGAATCTCACCCGGAGGGCAACTGGAAGCCAATGCAGCTCGCGGAGAAGAGGTGTTACATGGGAGTATCGGGAGACTCCCATTACAACTCGCGCGGCTGCATTCTGCACCAGCTGAAGCCTCCGAGTGGTCCTCAGGGGCAGCCCCATGTAGAGAGCATTGCAGTAGTCTAGCCGGGAGGTCACGAGCGCATGGGTGACTGTGCGTAGGGCATCTCGGTCCAGATAGGGCCGTAACTGGCGCACCAGGCGAACCTGGGCAAAAGCCCCCCTGGCCACGGCTCCTATATGATCTTTCAAACTGAGCTGTGAATCCAGGAGGACACCCAAGTTGCGGGCCCTATCAATTATACAGCGATGCAAATGATGTTAAGCTAAACCAGTTTGCCAGACTGCTTCAGAGACCGCAGGTTCTGTCCCTTATTTCAGAGTGAAGTCCCCCCCCCCCCCAAAATGTCAATTACAACTGACCTCTGTTAAATGGATGTTTGAAAATTTGTGATTTTACTTTAATTCTGAGTGTCCAAGAAGGTTTGGAGTTTGCGTTTCTTGACCAGCAGGTGCTTATTTTTCATTTTTCATACCCTGTAATATTCCAAGTTTGAGGCTGAGACGAACAAATGCTATTTATGATGGGTCCTCATAGTTTTGGCCATTGCAGAGTCTCTACAGTCATGTGGAATTCACGATTTTGACACTGTAGTGAGTTGCATTCACATGATCACAATTTATGATATTGCCTGTTGGCTTTCCATAGGCAAAGTCACTTAACAACCTGTGGAGTCCTCAACTACATCACGTTTTGTGACTGTGCTGGTTAGTGATGGCAATTGTAGTTCCAATTTTTGTTGTTAGTCAGGCATTCCCTGTATTAAATAGGAAAATCAAGAATCAGATTGTACACGTGGCTACAGAATTCATTGGTTGCCTCTAGTAAATTTCTTTCTTAGCTCAACATAATTTTAAATGATCGCTGCGAAAGCAAAATGAGAAAGATGCTATACTATATAGGTGGGACAACCAAATAAAGTTTTGAAAACTGAACCACATTAGTCCTTGAACATTTTTTTCAGGTTTTATTTATTTATTGGTTTATGATATTTATATGACTACCTATCATTCATATACATACATACATACATACATACATACTCATAAAATTCATAGCCAAGGTAATCATAACGTAATAACACTCAGCACAACCACGGTGCCAGCTCTACCACATTCCTTTGTCCCTGTGGCTGTTGGAAAAAATCATGTTTTTGTTCTTTTGAAAGGTGAGCCAGGTCAGTGCTGTTGCTTTGCTATTAGACCCGGATTCTACCTTTAATTGATGATCGAAAAAGTCAATACTTTCAGTGCTACGTATTTATTTCATGAAATATATTTATGTATGTCTGTGTGCACTACATTTGGAGTTTCCACCCTGCTGCCTGTAGACATTAGTATGCCTTAAGAGATCTCCTTTGCTATCTCACTTATTTCTGTTCCCCCCCCCCCATTCTTCAATCAAGTTTTGAAATTATTATGTTTAAAATAAAAATAAAAATTTGAGAGGCTGGTTTGCAGTAAATTCCAGGCGTTACCAGCATCTTTCCTCTGCTAAGAGTACCTTTTTATAGACGGAAGATAAATTACACTGATAGCTGACCTCAGCTCAGCAGTTTGTTCTGAAGTGTGTCCAACCAGCAAGAAACCTCAGAAACGAACAAAGCCCCAGATATTGGCTGGTAGACCCTGGCAGTGTTTTGGTGTGGCAATATGTGCTTTGCCTGTTTTAACTTTTTTGCTTTTTTAAGCTAACGTGTACACTTTTCTGAGCATCAACAGGTTTCTGGTAATGGTATCCTGTTCCGCTACGCTGGACACTTATGGCAATAGCACTTATATATTGTCCCACAGTGCTTTACAGCCCTCTCTGGGCAGTTTACAATGTCAGACTATTGCCCCCAACAATCTGGGTCCTCGTTATGCCGACCTTGGAAGGACGGAAGGCTGGGTCACTTATGTGTGGCTGATATTTGCCGCACAGACTTTACTTCTGCTTGCATTTGGTTTTTATCAAGATATTTGTGTTCCTAAGTTGGCCCATTGTGAAATGGGTGCTAAAGTTAAAAAACAAAAACAAAAAATGGGATCAAGTGAATGAGGCCAGTAATTAATAAAAACAATAAGCAGCATTTAGTTTCTGAGCAATTTCTTGTTGTTAGCTGTGAAGTCGTGTCCGACCCATCGCGACCCCATGGACAACGTTCCTCCAGGCCTTCCTGTCCTCTACCATCTTCTGGAGTCCATTTAAGCTCATGCCTACTGCCTCAGTGACTCCATCCAGCCACCTCATTCTCTGTCGTCCCCTTCTTCTCTTGCCTTCAATCTTTCTCAGCATGAGGCTCTTCTCCAGTGAGTCCTTCCTTCTCATTAGGTGGCCAAAGTATTTGAGTTTTAGCTTCAGGATCTGGCCTTCTAAAGAGCAGTCAGGGTTGATCTCCTCTAGGACTGAAAGGTTTGATCCCCTTGCAGTCCAAGGGACTTGCAGGAGTCTTCTCCAGCACCACAGTTCAAAGGCCTCAATTTTTTGGCGCTCAGCCTTTTTTATGGTCCAACTTTCACTGCCATACATTGCAACTGGGAAGACCATAGCCTTGACTATACGCACTTTTGTTGACAGGGTGATGTTTCTGCTTTTTAGTGTGCTGTCTAGATTTGCCATGGCTTTCCTCCTGAGGAGCAAACATCTTTTAATTTCTTGGCTATAGTCCCCATCTGCAGTGATCTTGGAGCCCAGGAAAATAAAATCTGTCACTACCTCCATTTCTTCCCCATCTATTTGCCAGGAATTGAGAGGGCCGGATGCCATGATCTTGGTTTTCTTATTGTTGAGTTTCAACCCAAGTTTTGCACTCTCCTTCACCTGCAACAAGAGGCTCTTTAGTTCTTCTTCACTTTCTGCCATTAGAGTGGTATCGTCTGCATATCTTAGGTTGTTGATATTTCTTCTGGCAATCTTAATTCCAACTTTTGATTCATCTAGCCCTGCCTTTCTCATGATGTGCTCTGCATATAAGTTAAATAGGCAGGGCGACAGTATACAGCCTTGCCGGACTCATTTCCCAATTTTGAACCAATCAGTGGTTCTGTGTCCAGTTCTCACTGTTGCTTCTTGGCCCACATATAGGTTTCTCAAGAGACAAATAAGATGGTCTGGTACACCCATCTCTTTAAGAACTTGCCACAGTTTGTTATGATCCACACAATCAAAGTCTTTAGCATAGTCAATGAAGCAGAAGTAGATGTTTTTCTGGAACTCTCTAGCTTTCTCCATGATCCAGCGTATGTTGGCAATTTGATCTCTAGTTCTTCTGCCTCTTCGAAATCCTCCCTGTACTTCTGGTAGTTCTCGATCCACATACTGCTGGAGTCTAGCTTGTAGGATTTTAAGCATAATTTTACTAGCATCAGAAATGAGTGCAATGGTGCGATAGTTTGAACATTCTTTGGCACTGCCTTTCTTTGGAATTGGAATATAAACTGATCTTTTCCAATCCTGTGGCCACTGTTGAGTTTTCCAAATTTGCTGGCAAATTGAGTGTAGCACTTTTACTGCATCGTCTTTTAAGATTTTGAATAGCTCAGCTGGAATACTGTCACCTCCACTAGCTTTGTTGTTGCTCAGCTTTTCTAAGGCCCACTTCACTTCACATTCTAGGATGTCTGGCTCGAGGTCAGTGACCACCTCATTGTGATTAACAGATACGTTAAGCTCATTCTTGTATAGTTCTTCTGTGTAATTTTGCCACCTCTTCTTAATCTCTTCTGCCTCTGTTAGGTCCCTGCCATTTTGGTCCTTTATCATGCCCATCTTTGCATGAAACGTTCCCTTCATCTCTCCAATTTTCTTGAAAAGATCTCTGGTCCTCTCTATTCTATTGTTTTCTTCTATTTCTTTGCATTGTTCATTTAAGAAGGCATTCTTATCTCTTCTAGCTATTCTCTGGAATTCTGCATTCAATTGGGCGCATCTTTCTTTTTCTCCCTTGCCTTTCGCTTTCCTCCTTTCCTCAGCTATTTGCAAAGCTTCCTCAGACAGCCATTTTACTTTCTTGCATTTCTTTTTCTTTGGGATGGTTTTGGTTGCTACCCGTTGTACAATGTTGCGAACCTCTGTCCATAGTTCTTCAGGCACTCTGTCTATCAGATCTAATTCCTTAAATCTATTTGTCACCTCTACTGTATATTCAACAGGGATATGATTTAATTCATACCTGAGTGGCCTAGTGCTTTCCCCTACTTTCTTCAGTTTAAGCCTAAACTTTGCAATGAGAAGCTCATGGTCTGAGACACAGTCAGCTCCTGGTCTTGTTTTTACTGACTGTATAGAGCTTCTCCATCTTTGGCTGCAGAGCATATAGTCAATCTGATTTCTGTGTTGACCGTCTGGCGATGTCCATGTGTAGAGCCGTCTCTTGGGTTGTTGGAAAAGAGTGTTTGCTATGACCATCGTATTCTTTTGACAAAATTCAATCAGCCTGTGCCCTGCTTCATTTTGTACTCCAAGGCCAAACTTGCTTGTTATTCCGGTTATCTTTTGGCTTCCTACTTTAGCATTCCAATCCCCCATGATGATAAGGACATCATTTTTTGGTGTTAGTTCTATAAGGTGCTGTAGGGCTTCATAGAACTGGTCAATTTCATCCTCTTCAGCACTGGTGGTTGGGGCATAGACTTGGACTACTGTGATATTGAATGATTTGCCTTGGATTCGAACTGAGAACATTCTGTCATTTTGAGGATTGTATCCCAATATTGCTTTTCCTACTCTTTTATTGACTATGAAGGCTACTCCATTTCTTCTGAGGGATTCTTGCCCCCAGTAGTATACCTGATGGTCATCTGAATTAAATTCACCCATTCCTGTCCATTTTAGTTCGCTGATACCTAAGATGTCGATGTTCAGTCTTGTTTGACCACGTCCAGCTTTCCTTGATTCATGGATCTTACATTCCAGGTTCCTATGGAGAAAAAATCTTTACAGCATCGGACTTTCCTTTCACCACCAGACACATCCACAGCTGAGCGTCCTTTTGGCTTTGGCCCAGTCGCTTCATTCTTTCTGGCGCTACTAGTACTAGCCCTCTGCTCTTCCCCAGTAGCATATTGGACGCCTTCCGACCTGAGGGGCTCATCTTCCAGCGTCATATCGTTTTGCCTTTTGGTACTGTCCATAGGGTTTTCATGGCAAAGATACTGGAGTGGGTTGCCATTTCCTTCTCCAGTGGATCACGTTTTGTCAGAACTCTCTGCTATGACCTGTCCGTCTTGGGAGGCCCTGCACAGCATAGCTCATAGCTTCATTGAATTACGCAAGCCCCTTCGCCACGACAAGGCAGTAATCCATGAAGGGGGAGCAATTTCTAAGCCCTTTTAATTGAAAGTTCTGGTAGTCCTCAACTTACGACTGGTTGCTTAGCACCCATTCGAAGATACAATGGATTTTTCCCACCCCTGGTCTCAAAGTTCTGACATTTTGGCACTTGCCAACTGGCTCTTGTTTATAACCATTTGCAATGTCCCATAGTCACATAGCGGCAATTTACAACCTTTATTTATTTATTTTTTTGAAATTGGCATTTAATTCTGGTTTCCAGCCAAAATCACCCTTTGGGTTCAATGGATTTGTTTAACAGCTCTGGAGTTTGTTTAACAGCCGCGGCAAAAAAGGGTCATAAAATTGGGTGTGTTCATGTGATCTGCTTAACACGACTTATAACCATAATTCCAGGCTCAATTATGTCTGTAAGTTTTGAGGGCTGTTGCAAGATTGTAGTCCATAAGTGTAATCTTTTGTAGCAGTGTCTTGCAATCACAACTACAACGTCTAGGACTGAAAGAATTCCCATCAGGGATGGCCAGAAGTCCAGCTTGCTGCAGGGCATCAGGCAGTAACCAGCTGTGCAACCGTGTTTTTTGTGGCCCTCTTCGAAATAACTGGCAGCTCTTGTAATTATTAATGTTGTTAACACTATTTTATAGCCTGAGAAAGGGGTTCCAGGTGATGAGTATTTTCTTTCAGGAAACAGCTAATAAAGTATTTTATTTGGATTTGCAGTTAAGAGTGCCGTCAAAATTAAGCACCTGTCAGCAGTAGTTCATCATGGCTGAATGAACGTTATGATCATTTTGAAATGATTTCAGAAAAAAAAGGAAGATATTTAAGGCAACTTGTTACACTGTAAAAGAAATTAGTAAACGCCTCAAAATTTGGATTAAACGTTCAATATTGGGCTAGAATGGAATGGCTGGTGAACACAAAACTCTCCCATCATGATTTCTTTTTACTGTAATGTGTTCCTAAGCAAATTTATTTCAGAGGTAAGTCACATTGATTTCGCTTATTCCTTAGTAAATTTACTTAAAATTGTGATCTCAATCACTCATCGGAACTAAGATCATAACCTTGCCACTTTGACTACTACAGTTTCCCAATTACCACAACAGCTTGCATATAACTGAGAACGGTAATATACTATCCAACTTGGGGGACATCAGTAGTTTTGGGGTGCCACTCTGAGAAATCCCAAAGTTCTTCATTACGAATACACGTAGTCCTCACGTTACGGTAGCAGTTGGGACTGGGATTGCCGTAGCCAAGTGTTGAGGTCACAAAGTGCGAAGACAAATGTAATGACTTAGTGACAGCAATGGCTGCAGTTCTGGTTGTTGCTGTAATTCCAAGACACACAGGTGGATAAGGGGGAGGGCTGGTGCAAGCCATGTGTGAGTACAAAAAGGCGTGTGTGGGTTGGGATGGTGTGGGGCATGAGTGTGGGGGGGTGCCGGAGTGGTGGTATGATGTGAAGACAAGCAGGCCGGGATGTGTGGATGGCATGATGGGATGTGGGCACAGGGAGGCCGTGGGGCCAACCAGGATGACTTGTAACCTTCTCTGCTTAGCTTCTCCATTGAACAGGAAAGGTCGCAAAGGACAGTCACGCGATCCCAGGATGCTACAACCTTCATAAGCGCAAGCTTGTTGCCTAGTCCCCGAATGGCAGTCACGAGACTGGGTGTGTGTGTGTGTGCTGCGATGGCTTAAACTTTAAGGACTGGTTGCAAGTGCCACTCGTTCAGCACCATCGCAACTTCAAACAGTCACTGAACAAGTGGCCAGTAAGCGAGAACTATCTGTATAAACAAGGGCAGGCTACTTTGATATTACTGCTTGGTTGCTTGAGTGGGTAATGTAAATTTTAGACCCATTTTCAATCTAGGCTGAGTGTCCCAAAGGTGTTTTTCCAAAAAAAAAGCAACAGGATTTTGTTTTGTTTTGTTTTTCTCCCTTTGAAAATGTTTTGCTTTTCATCCAAGAAGCTTCTTAAGTTCTTGGAGCTCTTTGGATGAGAAGCGAAACATTTCCAAAGGGTGGGGGGCGGGAGGGGGGGGGAAACAACCCAAGAAAGTCCAGTTGTTTTGGGACAATCACCTTTGGGACAACCATGACTGGGATGATTGAGAATCTCCATAAACTCTTGGCCTGACTATGGCAATGACTCAGTACTCAACAAAACAGAACGGAAAAACATTGTGGGAGTTGCTGGACAGAAAGGGTGCTAAAAAGCACTTTTTCCCTGTAAGATGGATAGCCACTGGTAGCTAGATTTATTGGTTATGTGCCGTCAAGTTGGCGTCAACTCTTAGTGAATATATAAATAAATGTTTTGCACGCCTATCTGTCCCCAACTTGTTTCTTCAAGTCTTACAATTGTGTCCCCCATTGATACTGGTATCGATTTCATCCACCTGGTTGTTAATTGTCTTCTTCTTCTAGAAACTGAGCCGTGCAGATATTGTATCTCATGGGAGACATTTATGCCTTACTTTGGAAAAAAATTCCTCATTTCTCTCTGCTTTGGTGATCAGTATTTAAAAGTGGCGCTTGATACACTGTTCTCAGGAGCAGGTCCCCCCCTTTCTGAGTGTGGTGAATCACTGTTTCAGAACAAAGATGTAACGCAGAAATGGGCAGAAAGTACCTTGCAGTTTTGTAGGCACACTGGAGCAAAGATACCAGGTTTTGAAAAGAGAGCTCTTAAAAGTTTATAGCAGTGTTTTCACAACCTTAGGAACTCTTTAGGACAGGGGTGTCAAACTCAATTTCATCGAGGGCCGCATCAGCATTGCGGTTGCCCTCAGGGGGCCGGGTGGGTGTGGCCTGGGTGGGCGTGGCCTCCTGGGTGGGCGTGGCTAGAGTGCGTATGGCCTATTGGGTGGGCATGGCCAGCTCTACATCGTTCGCATCAAGGGTGCCTATGGGGGCCTGGGCAGGAGTGGGACAGATCTGAGGGTCTCTGGCAGAAGGAGGGTCTCTGGGCCAGGGCCAAGGCAGTGGGGGCCGTTCCCTCACTGTTTCCAGGATGGCTTCGCGGGCCACATGAAAACACTTCGCGGGCCAGATCCGGCCCCCGGGCCTTGTGTTTGACATGTCTGCTTTAGGATGTGTGGATTTCAGCTCCCAGAATTCCCACAGCTAGCCAAGTTGTCAAGGTCAAGAAACATTGGTAGCTCTCAACTTGTTGCACCTGATAAGCTTAAATCTAGTGAAGTGAAGTGATTTCTGCATCAAGATCTGGAATGGGAACGTTGAGCCGTGCGTGTTTTGCTTCTAGTGCTATCTGTGAGACAGCAAAATTTCAGTTTACCACACTCTGATGCAATGGACTTGGCACAGAGGAGTCCAGTTTTCCTCAGACCTATTAATATCAATTTGTGTAATAATGTTATTTCACAGACGGTGCCTTTTACATAACGTGTGCAGAGATGTTGTGACACGTATGATACAGTTTGCATCATGTTTGAAATGGTCATTTCTTGTTGTTTATACTGCTACTGAAAGTTGTGATGTAGATCAACATGTTTAAAAAATATGAATCCTAAAACTATTATTTTTTTTAACTTTTTTTTTTTAAATTTTTTTCCTGAGGTTTCCAGTAGGTTAATCATAGTGTATAGTACTGTATTCAGCATTCGAAACCAAATAATCACTCTAGTGATTTTCTCCAGAAAAATTGGTGAATCTTTCTGGTGGATTGGAACAAACAAAAAAAATCCTTCTAGGGAAGATTATAGTGTGTGCGTGTGTGTATGTATTAAAGTTGTTATATCAGCTATCACTGAATTTTCTCAATGGTTTGCATAAAACTAATAGTATAAGAGATGGTAAGGGGACGACAGAGAATGAGGTGGCTGGATGGAGTCACTGAAGCAGTAGGCGTGAGCCTAAATGGACTCCAGAAAATGGTAGAGGACAGGAAGGCCTGGAGGAACGTTGTCCATGGGGTCGCGATGGGTCAGATACGACTTCGCAACTAACAAGAACAATTGTATAAGCTTTCATATATTGCCAACCGTCTGACCCTTTATCAAGTGTGCATGTATATACACATGTCTTTATGAATGGGTAATTGTGGTGGTGACAGTAATTTGTGAAGTCAGAGGAAAATTGCATATAGAAGGAAAGATGTTTCTTGGATATCTCCATATTTTACGAGATTCATGCTCATCTATTCTTTAATACAGAAATTAGCCAGTCTGGCTTATATATAAAGCAGTGGAGTACTGATGGCTATATCTTATTGGAAAGTGAACGGATATATAAATTACAGGGTGGCCTCATTTAGTGACTGCCTTGTTTAGTGACTGTTCAAAGTTATGGCAGTGATGAAATGGTAAGTTTACGACCAATCCTCACATTTACAAACTTTTCAGGTCTGTAAAGCTAAGGAAATCTGAATCTTAGCTTCCTAAGCACAGTTGCAGTTTTACTTACAGACAGGTTTACTTAACGAGTAATTGTTGCTAAAGGAGGACTAGCTGCATTGCTGTTAAAGACTTAAGTGATGATAGTAATATTCTGCAAGAGTAAAAGTGTAGGCTTAAATCTATTATCGTGTTTGGTTCTCTTTTCTGAATCACTGTCCTGTTCTGTGCTTGCTGGTAAGTAGCTGTTTTAAGAAATAAGTAGCTGTGGATTTGAAATGTAGCAAAATAGAAATTTCTGAGTGCGGTACATTTGGATTATTTCAGCTTTACTAATCTCTTAAGGATTTCTTTAGTTTTAAGAGTAGTAGATTTAGATACATATTTTTAGGTATGGACAAATTTTACCTGAGCTTTTGTTAGGCAAGATTTAGTTACAATGGCCATCAAAAATGCAGTCTGTATATCAAAGTGGCTTTCCACTCCTGCAAGATGCATTTTGTTTATGCTTGGCAAGCATGAGCTTATCCTATAACAGAATTAAGGAGCTGGGTTCACAATATTTCTGGCCATATGCAGTCACTTTGCGAAAATTAAATTTTGCCCATTCTGCTGTGGCAGGTCTTAGCCTAGAAAGCACCTGTTTTCAAAACTTAAAATGATAAACACGGTACTTTCCTTTCCCATAAACAAATTTCTCTTCTCTTCTCTTCTCTTCTCTTCTCTTCTCTTCTCTTCTCTTCTCTTCTCTTCTCTTCTCTTCTCTTCTCTCCTCTCCTCTCCTCTCCTCTCCTCTCCTCTCCTCTCCTCTCCTCTCCTCTCCTCTCCTCTCCTCTCCTCTCCGCATCTCTCCCCTCCGTTTCACAATCCAATCCTTTTTAGCTGGCATAGTTTCAGTTCTGGAATGTGTGGAAGAAAGTTTCTAAAAATGTGCACACACATCTATAAAGATGGGAAACTGCTGCATATGTAGGGCTGGTGAATATATACAAAATGAAGAGGTAAATGATCAGAGGAAATAATCGGGTACAAAAAAAGATTGATTAACTAAATGAGAGAATCTCAGTTAAGCAATTTACAAAGCAAACTTCCTATTACTACTACTACTACTACTACTACTACTACTACTACTACTACTAATAATAATAATAATAATAATAATAATAAAAAATCTGTCCACAGTTACAGGGGAAGTGGGAGGAGCGTGCTGAGGGAAAGACTAAGCAAGGAGTGCGGCCAGGAAAAAAAAGGCTACGTGTGAAAAGCAGGTTTGCACATGCAGAAAACGAAAATGTAAATGCTAGAAATATTAGATAAGAGTTTGGACGGGTGATCATGACGGATTCTTTAGAGTTGTTTCAGAAAGCAGGGGAAGAAATAACAGCCCATGTTGAACTGGGCAGCCACAGAAATGCAACCTTATAAATAAATAAATAATAAATAATAAAAGAGTTCTGTTGGACATCAGAGAACAATTCCTAACAATAAAAGTTGTTGTAACAATGAACAACCTGTTCGTGGTGTTTAAAGAGAAGCTGGATGGCTGTGATAGTGAATTCTTGCACGACTCAGGAGGAGAAGGCCTCAAACGTTCCTTCCAACCCTTATATTATAGCTGGTCCTTGGTTAACAATGGCAACCAGGACCAGGATTGTCATAAAATGTGATGTCACATGATCGTGCCCCCTTACTGACAGCAATTCCAGCAGTTCTGGTTGTTGCGGTTAGATGTGGGCTGCACAGTTATTAAGTGAAGACCTTGTGTGTCCATGAGTTTCGATTTCCTCCTGGCCTTCCCATTGACTGTTTGTGGAAAGTTGGCAGGGAAGACCACAAATCGAAATCATGTGAACGTGGGGATGCTGCAATGGCCAGAACTCTGCGGACTAGTCATAACCACCCCTCATTCAGTAACCTTTTGCCAGTTTGAATGGCGAATCGTTAAACAAGGATCACCTGTGTATGGTTCTATAAAGCTTGAAACTGACTGTTGTGTTTCCGATGAGTTGAGGTTACGGTGGGGCTGTTTTGATCTTGGAGCATTCTCAGAAGTTAGAACAACCCAATTTCAATTCAAAAGACCTAATCTCATCTTTCTCTAGGAAGATCTCCTCAATAAGCGCACTTTTTTAAAAAAAAAAATAGCAAAAGAACATTCAGCTCTCTTACTAAACTTTTACATTTTAAAATGTTTTGATTTTCCAAATGAAAGCAGTTATTCTTTTGGTGCCAATTTTGTTATCACCGTTATCTGCATGGGATGAATAGTTTCTCAATAACTTGAAGGTCTAGACCAGGAGTCTTCAAACTTGGCTCTTTTATGACTTGTGGACTTCAACTCCCAGAATTCCTCAGACAGCATGCCTGGCTGAGGAATTCTGGGAGTTGAAGTCCACAAGTCACAAAAGGGCCATGTTTGAAGATCCCTGGCCTACACTTTTGTTTGTACGTATGCTGACATACCTGTAGAACGTGTGAAATGCGTTATGCTTTGAAAGGATAAAAAAAATTCGATCTGTAATAGCTGTTTTATACCCGCACTAATAAATAATGCAATTTTAAATTATTTCTATTTAAATGAATCAACTATATTAATTTTGTTGCATTCCAGTTTTGCTCCTAGGAATTGGAGCCGCTGCATGGACTTTTTTAAGTTTTTCAATCTTTTCCCTGCCCCCATAACTGTTGTAGTAAGCTCGGTCTGTAGATCTATGAAGCTGAGCAAGGAATGGCAAGCCTACTTGCCTCCCTTTAATTTTTCTTTGGGGATGTAATTCAGTGCTGCACCGTCTGTTACAGATGCACTGGAGGGCAGTTATGGTTTTTATAACCACTTTTGTGACTAAATCTTTTATGGAAAATTAATTTAGAAGTTTGTGTTTCTATTTCTGAAACTCTGCCTTTAATTGGCTGGTGGCTTTTAAGGCTGGTTGAATAAAACCATGTTCAGTGTCAGGGTTTTTTTCATCCAGTTGTTCTTTTCAGAAGTGAGTAAAGTATTGGAAAAGTGGGAGAGCGTTCCAAGACAAATATTTTTACATATGTGTGAAACCAGCATAATAGAGTGAGCTGTATGGTAGATGAAAGAATGGAATTTAAATCTACTAACAAATAAGTTGTCCCTCATTGAGGCTTTTCAGCCGTTCGTCAGCTTAACGCTATTTTGTGTAGTTATTATGCAGTTAATAGGGATGTATATTAGATTGGACGTCTTGAAGGAAGGATCTTATTTAAAGATGCAATTTTTCAAGACAAAAAGACCTCTCCGTGGCATTTCTTTGCAAAATTTAGGGTGTTTATACATGTATTATGTTTTTAACCTTTTAAATGACTGTAGAGCTTACTTTGCTGCAGATAGGAGAGAGAGCTAAGATTGAGATGCTTGTCAACCAGTATTGCCACTCACTGAAACTCAGAATGCACCAACGGAAGCTTTGTTGAAGAAAATTTCTGTTTTTTTGTTCTAAGAGCTGTCCAGCAGCTCTTAATCTTTGTTGAAACTGTGTCAAAATAAATTTTGTATGCTGGCTCTCTACCTCAGCACTATTTGCTTGCAAATGATGAGGTGAAGTATGAAGTTTAAAGGCCAGGTAACTCTTTTCCGCCTCGGAACGGTATCTTAACCAAAACTCAACCAATGTTTCTCTTAGCGTCTTCAGTGATGTTTGTTACATCTGGGGTTGACTTTCTTTCTAAAACCAACTCTGATGGGTGCTCTCTCTGTTTCCTGTTAGGCATGGTCATTGTACGTAGTGAGAGTGGCCAGTTACTGATGATCCCTCAACATGCTTTGGCGCAAATGCAAGCCCAAGCCCATGCACAGTCTCAGTCTCAAACTACCATGACTCCTCGTCCTGCCACATCTACCAGTGCTTCTCCGGTCCAGCTCTCGACTGTGCAGGTCAGTTCCCTGAGAAATGTAAGTAAAATAATCCCTTAAAATTCTTCCTTATGTTGAAGGTATCAGTCATGGAATGTGAGAATGACCTTGGAAGACGGGGGAGAAAATATGCTTTTCAAAGCAAGAACATCAATGCTGCTAACATCAGATGTTCTTGCTTTGACAGATGCTACTTTGGGAATGGTCAGATAAAGGGGGTAAAGGTAAAGGTTCCCCCGCACATGCGTGCTAGTCGTTTCCAACTCTAGGGGCCGGTGCTCATCTCCGTTTCAAAGCCGAAGAGCCAGCGCTTGTCCGAGGACGTCTCCATGGTCATGTGGCCGGCATGACTAGACGCCAAAGGCGCACGGAACGCCGTTACCTTCCCACCGTAGTGGTCCCTATTTTTCTACTTGCATTTTTACGTGCTTTCGAACTGCTAGGTTGGCAGAAGCTGGGACGAGTAACAGGCGCTCACTCTGTTACGCGGCACTCGGGATTCGACCCGCCAAACTGCCGACCTTCTGATCGACAAACTCAGCGTCCTAATCCACTGAGCCACCGCCTCCCTGTATAAAAGGGGGAGGAACCCACAATTAAACAGCGGGTGGAGAAAGAAACTTAGAAAGGATCTGCCCTAATTAGTCAGGTGGTAAAAAAAAGAGATGGCGGGAGATTTTGTACTTACAGACTTGATTCTGCCTAGGTAGTCTCTGTAATGAAGGAGAATTTGCTCATCTTGTTACGTTTCCTACCTGGTCTAGTTGGGAGGCTGACATTATTGGAGTTGGCTTTTTTTCACTCTTTTGTCCCACCTAGGAACCCCTGCCCTATACCCTGTTTTTATCCTAGGATCCCCTGCAAAGTATTCTCCGTGCTAGCGAGATGTCGCCCTGCCCTATAATATTCAAGCGTTCTGCTTCTTGTCCTTCAGGAATCCAATCTGACATTTCCAGTGGTTTCATAAATGTGGGTTAAAAGAGGTCCTTGAAAGTAAGCAGCTAATTGCTGGAAATCTACCTGTGTTCCTTCTGCTAGAACCTCTGCAATTCTGCCGGAGGCGCTTCGTAATCCAGCTGCACACCTGGGATTAGGAAAGAGTAAAACCTCATTCTCAAAAGAGAAATGCCCAAATTATTTTTTTTTTGGCGGGGGGGGGGGCACGCAAAATGATGAAGATAAATTTTGTGTCCGTCTGCAGTATTATCATCGAGCTGAATCTTCCGAACCTCTTATAAGTGAGGGACTACAAAATGTCTAAAAAACTTTTTTGTGTGGGAATAAATGCTGATGTTGATTACAATTGTATGAAATTGTGACATCTCCAGCAGATTATTATTTACGGCTAGCACCCTCTCTTTTGAATTGGACACGGAAATCGTCCATCTGTCTTTCTTTCCTCCCATTAGAATTGAAGTCTTTTAAAGGTTTTTGTTAATGCATGTTGATAAACTTTAGAAGGAAGTCAAACTAATTCCAGGATGACCTCTCTTGACATCAATCCTTAAGCACATACTTACCTTATGTACTATCAAATAAAAACGACATATTGATAATTCCTGATTCTGATTGTTTGGCTTCAAATTTTAAATAAATGGGAAGGAACCCTAGGAAGTTAAAAGGAATAATACTGTAGTTCCCCTAGTTTACTTTACAATGTCTCTTTTCAGAATTGCTCCCCTAATCTCTCTCTCTCTCTCTCTCTCTCTCTCTCTCTCTCTCTCTCTCTCTCTCTCTCTCTCTCTCTCTCTGTGTGTGTGTGTGTGTGTGTGAGAGAGAGAGAGAGAGAGAGAGAGAGAGAGAGAGAGATTGTTGCAGGGTGTGAAGAGAATTGGATATCTTCTGCTTCCAAACAGCTTCATAAACTATCAGTTTATGCTAGTTGCATATAGCTCTGAATAGAAAAAATGGAATAGGAAAAAAAATTGTGGCACGAAAGAGTTAAGAATTTCCATGCCAGGGAAAAGAAGGTGCTATCTGCTTTTGTAGACTGAAGGTTTTATTTTCTAATTACTTTTTTAAAGATTATTTTGATTTTCTTTTGCTTAGGGAAAGCCCGTGATCACTGAATACCAAGGCTTCAATCCCATTTATCTTGCAGTTGCTTTTCAGTGATAATGATAATACTGAATAACAATTAGTAGTCATTAATAATCAGGAGAGCCAGCTTGGGACATCCTGTTAATACTTAGTTGGTGCCGAGCATTTTCTAATTCTGAGGCAAATTGCAATCAAGAACCTTTGGGGTAACAAACAAACAAACAATAATAGAGTTGGAAGGGACCTTGAAGGTCTTCTAGTCCATCCTCTTGCTCAGGCAGGAAACCCTATACCACTTCAGACAATCTCTTCTTAAAAACTTCCAGTGTTGGAGCATTCACAGCTTCTGGAGGCAGGTTGTTCCACTGGTTAATTGTTCTGTCAGGAAATTTCTGACAGTTTGTATGTTAATCCTTTGCTTTTAACAGTCCACGTTTTTTTTAAGTAAATCCAATTTCCTCAAATCCCCTCAAAATGTAAAAGAAAAAAAAAACTTGCGTGCTTTATATAGTTTTTTTTTTAAAGAAAATGCCATACATTTAAGATTTTAAAGGCGTTGGGATATTTGGCCATATCACAGGGACATAAGCAGTTGAAAGCATTTGAGATGCGGATGGAAGCTAGGGCGGGTCACTTTAAGTACCTAGCTGAGAGTTTTGCGTTTAATAATTAATTATATTCTGTTTCCCAGCTGTGCCTGCTTTCACTTTCACTTTCTACAGTATAGCATTTATATTATTAATATAAAATATACAGCATCCTTACTTAATATTAAGACCATCACACTTCTTGCAGCCTGGAAAAGTGCTTTATATGTCCATCAAGATCAAATTGATAGCTTAGGGCAGGGGTCTTCAAACTTGGCTGCTTTAAGACTTGTGGACTTCAATTCCCAGAATTCCTCAGCCAGCCATGCTGGCTGAGGAATTCTGGGAGTTGAAGTCCACAAGTCTTAAAGCAGCCAGGTTTGGAGACCCCTTCCGGGCTTAGGGTCTCAGAATCAAATCAGCATTTCTGATGAAATCCACTTTGGTCTTAAATTTTAGTCAGAGGTTTTGTGATTTTTTTTTTTTTAGAATTTAATGTTGAAATATTTTTGTAGCCGTCGTGTACATTACCTCATTCAAATTTTACTCCAATCATGGCTTGATTTTGATTTACCATCTTAGGTAAATCTTTGCAACTGGTCATTTCGATTTTGAGGTCAGGATTATTTTTATATACAGGTAATCCTCGACTTAACAACCATTTGTTTAACGGCCATTCAGAATTATGACCAGAGGAGACTCAGGACCAATCCTTACGCTTTTGACTATCGCAGCATCCCCACAATCACGTGATCAAAATTTGGGCAACCCAACATGTATTTACACTGGTTGCAGCATCCCATGTCACTTGGTTGTATTGGCAGCCTTTCCAAGGGGCTTCCAACAAGTAAAGTTGATGGGGGAAGCGGGATTCACTTAATGACCTTAGCAAAGAAGGACATAAAACCAGGTATGGCTCACTTAACGACCATCTCACTTAGTGATGGAAGTTCCAGTTCAAATTGTGGTTGTAAGTCGAGAATTACCCATATTTTCTTGTTTGTTAAACATTTTTCTAAGGCTGCCGAATGTGACTTTGGGCAGGGCGCAACCCTAATAGGAGAATTATAGTACAGGTCTGCTAGTAGTAACTGGCCATGGTATATTTTTTCTTCTCTGTTTACTTTTTGACATAGTTTCCTGGTGGGCTGGAATTCTTCCTGATGGCTTTATTCTTCCAATCCTCTTTTTCTAGACCCCTATCTAAGAGGACCCAGATTGTTGGGGGCAATAAGCTGACTTTGTAATAATGCCGCTTGGGCCCCCCGAAAGCCCTAATAAGCAGGCATATACATAGAATGAAGGCTATTGCTAAGCACATTGGTTTGTGCTTAAATTGTAAGCCGCCCTGAGTCTTCGGAGAAGGGCGGGATATAAATGGGATTAAAATAAATAAATAAATAAATAAAAAATAAGAGCCCACTTGTGACATCATCGCAACTTAAAAAACTGTTACAAGCCACTTTATCCTCATCCCCATCCCCACCATTTACATTTAATACATCTTTGAATGTAGCGGTTCTCTGTTCTTAGTATTCTTTATTTTATATTAATTGTATTTAATGTGGAAAATAATTATTCAGTGACCTCTAGAACCTCAGTAGGGGAAAAAAAGAGCTTCATTCAGATTTTCGCTTGCAAAATTGCAATGCTCAACAGGATTGTGTTGTCACAGGCAGGTTTTTATATTTTAAACATTAGTGAAAAACGTCAAAAACCACATTTTTGAAATGATGAATACAGATCAGATAGCAGTTAGGCCACGGGGGTTAAACCCGCGACATCACGTGACGTGTCGTGACGTATCGCAACTTTTTTCCCCATTGTCGGCAATGGGGTGGGCACGATTTTAGCGTGACACATCTGGCCCGTGGGCCGGCAGTTTGACACCCCTGAGTTAGGCTGTAGGCATATTTTGAAGGAGAAGCAGCTGAAGAAAGTGCATGTTATTTTAACTCAAGTTTTACAAAGTACCGTTCTCCCTGCCCCCCCCCCTTCTGCTAAATTATTTTGTGACTCCACCTTTATTTAATTATATTTAACTGGTTCTTGGTGAATGTACCTTTTTGCAGGCACCGGGAACCCCTATAATTGCTCGGCAGGTAGCACCAACCACTATAATCAAACAAGTGTCTCAGGCACAGACAACTGTACAACCTACAACAACGTTACAGAGGCCACCTGTAGTTCAGGTAAGTGGATTCATTTTTGTTTTTAAAGCTAGCTGATATTCCTTCTGCTATTTTAAGCAGTGCTTTTTAAAATCCACTTCCAAGGTTTTCAGTTGAATGCATGGGAGTTTGTGCCATCTGGTGGCCCTTCTTTTAAGCAGCATTAAACAGCAGCAAAGTGGTATCTATTTTGGGAGATCTACTATGGAAGACCATCTGATCGTAATGAATTCTCTCTTTATTTCTCTTCCTTCCTCTTCTCCCTCCCCACCTCCAATCTGATATCTTTTATGTTGCAGCCTCAGATTGTTCTGGGTAGCTCTGCACAAACAACAGCATTAGGAACAGCAACGGCTGTGCAGACTGGAACCCCTCAAAGGACGGTGCAAGGAGCCACCGCGACCTCCACAGCAGCCACAGTAAGACGCTGATAGCAGTTTTGCTGCTAGTTAAAAGGCGGATCTTGTTAGCTTGTCAAGAACAGAATCATCAAATAAACGTTCAGTGTGGAAGATGAGATTGTTGGTAGAGTCCTGTAGGCCAGGGGTCCCCAACCCTAGGTCCGTGGACCAGTACCGGGCCGCGGCATGCCAGCAACTGGTCCGCACAAACAAGCAAAGCCCCATCCGCGAGATGCAGGCAGCACACAAAGCCACGTCCCCTCCGGTCCGCGGAAAAACCTCTCTCCACGGAACCGGTCCCTGGTGCTCAAAAGGTTGGGGACCTTTGGTATAGACTATGACAGGGGTAGGCAACCTTGGCTCTTTTATGACTTGTGGACTTCAACTCCCAGAATTCACTGAGCACTGACCCCAGGGATGCTGCGGTAGTTGTAAGCTTGAGGGACCAAGTCATCAGTCATTATTCAGTGCTTCTGCAACTTTGAAGGGTCACTGAACGAAGAGTTGTAAGTTGAGGATTAACCTGTATGTTGCGATGCTATAAATGTCAATGGGAGCGAGGATAAATTTTACCTGGGCGCTGTGAGAGCAAAAATCTTCACTAACGTGACCTGCCATGTGTCCTCTTTATGTAGTGTACATTGGGGTGGGTGGGTGAATACAGCAATTTCATTTTAATGTATGCTGATTAGTGTACATTTAAAGTGACAGTAAAGTTATTCTATATGCAAAGTCTACATTTTATCATTTTATAAAAGAAATGCATCGTCCGTTTAAATTCTTGTGGGGTTTTTGCTTTGTTTACTATGAAATTTACTCACTTCAGGCCCTTACAAATGGCATGAGGGTCAAAGAGCTGCACACAGCTATGTCCATTTCCTTTACTTGATTATCAAGTCACCCTTTTAGATCTCGGAGCCTGCTTTTTTTTTTCTTTTTCTTTTTCCTATCTTGACGTTTTAAAAGCTGACCTGTTTATCTTATTTGTTTTAATAGGAAACCATGGAAAATGTGAAGAAATGCAAGAATTTTCTCTCTACGCTAATAAAACTGGCCTCTTCTGGAAAGCAGTCGACAGAGACTGCAGCTAATGTGAAAGAGCTGGTCCAGAACTTGCTGGTAAGAGAAGGATAGGATCTATTCAAATAATTATTACAACCACGGATGGGTTACGTCAGGGGTAGGCAACCTTGGCTCTTTTATGACTCGTGGACTTCAACTCCCAGAATTCCTGAGCCAGCCATGCTGAGGGGAAAGGGAAAGTTTCCAATCTGAGCCATGCTGGCTCAGGAATTCTGGGAGTTGAAGTCCACAAGTCATAAAAGAGCCAAGGTTGCCTACCCCTGGCTTAGATCATGCGATTTTAAGCAATGTTGCAGATACAATAACATTTTTTAAAAAATTGAAACACAACATTGTTTTAAATATTACCTTCTTAACCATAACTTTAAAACTTGTACAGTTTCTTGGAAGAGCCAAATCTTGACAGTTTGACGGGTTATTTTGTGAGATTTGCCTGGGTTATGGTGCTGACCTGTGGATTAAAAAAAAAAAAGAACTGTGGTGGGGGTCTCTTCCCTTCTCCCCAACGTTTGACTTATCTTCTAGTAGTCCCTTTTTCAGTTTAGTTAAAGTCCATAAGGCGTCACCGTTTAATTTCATTAACGAAGGAAAGTTGCCTAACGTTGCTGTGAGTTACCACATTACGGTATCTTTTATTTGTGAGCTTAAACACACGAAGGTTTAGTGTTGTAATTTTATTTCTTGTAACGTTATGAGTTTGAACTGTGTTTCACAGGATGGAAAGATTGAAGCAGAAGATTTCACCAGTCGGTTGTACCGGGAACTTAATTCTTCACCTCAACCATACCTTGTGCCTTTCTTGAAGGTAATAATGTAACTTTTCATTAGTTTTGTAATTCCTGCAACAATAAACTTGGTCCTTCTTAGGAAAGATGCTGCAAACACAGGAACTGGAAAAGAGTTAACGAAAATGCTGAATAATTATTCCTCTCTTCCTTGACAACATTGTAGAGGACTCACAGGAAGATTTGGTGATACAGAAAAACTCGTGACTGAGTTCAGAAATAGTAGTAAGCAGAATATTAAACTAATATTGCTGACTCTTTGGAAGGGTCTCAAGCTGAAGAAAGTAACAAGCCTGTAATGCAATCGGCATAGTGGTTATTGTATATGTAATGAGTATACATATACTTCATTTTTTTAAAAAAAAAAAGGATATCTATGTGTGAGAGTGTGTACGCGTGTCTAAGAGCTAAAGTTATAAAACTGTATAACGCAGAGGTGTCGAACCTTAGAAACTTTAAGACTTCAGTTCCCAGAATTCTCCAGCCAACTATGCTGGCTGGGGAATTCTGGGAGTTGAAGTCCACAAGTCTTAAAGTTGCCAAGGTTGGACAGCCCTGGTATAATGTATACTATGCAAATTCGATATAATTAAGGGCAATGTGGTTTGATATAAACTTAGGGCATTGATACGGCAATTTTGTGAATTGTTTGTAGAGCAATGTGATAATGGCTCTAATTACAATGCAGTATATGTTACCATATTTGTTTGAATCCCTCAAAGGTGGTAATAAAATCTATAGTATTTCCAGGCTGTCTTAAGAGATTCACATTGGAACACCAATGTTTATGTCCAGAAACCATTCTTTGTCAGAAGCTGGAGAATCTTAAGCATTTCTGCCTATAGAATCTATAGAATCTCTCCAATCCAGCTCACCCTTTCAAGGATGGCTTTTCTTCTAGTTTGTGATTGATTCCACACACCAGTTTTCCTGTTGGGAATATTGAAAAATGTGCAATCCCTTATAAGCAATCCCTTTTAACACCATCAACATATGCTTTCATGGGACTAATAATAATCTGTGCAAATGTATACTGAAAAAATGAAGCATTTTGCGGCAGTGTAAATGCTTTTATAAATAAAAGTTTTCCATTAATTAAATAACGATATTAATCTATTCTGCTACTTGTTTAAATGCTTGTACCTTTCTGGTTAAGGACTTTAGGGTGTGGTTGTGATGATGACGTTTCAGCTAGTCTAGAACACAGCGGTGTGGATAGTCAGGACTGTGCTTTATTTCACCTTTGTAGCACATTTGCTCTGCAAGTTATATTGGTTCTTTAGTGGATTTCCAGGTACAATTCAGCCCCTCCTAAGCCAGGCTATTTGCAGGACAGTCTGTCTTTGATTGTCTGCTCGTCCCATGAGGTCTACCAGGCTGGGCATCTTCTAGGTCCCTTCTGTCAAGCCATGTCACCTAATTGGGCCCTGGGGGTTGCCTTCTCCTTTACGGCACCTGCCCAGTGGTGCAAGATAAGGTTTGGATGGCCCAGATTGTGCCAGCTATTTGAGGCATTAAAGACCTGATTCTTTTCCTGGGCTTTGGGCCAGAGTATTGGGTTACTTTCTCTAGTGGCAATTTATGTGTATTTTGCTCCCATGCATGCAATGTCCCTTTTGTTTCAAGTGTCTGTTGCGGCTGTTTTATTGATTGTTGCTGAATTTGGGCAGCCACATAACAATAAATCTATTTAAATAACACTAAATAACACCCGTTGCATGTTTTGAGAAAAGTGAAGAAGAGAGGTTATGATTCTTACCTGATATCATTGGGTGTAAATAGTTGAGCTGACTCTTGGTCCTAAGTTAGGGGAGACTGGCAAAAGACTTAACTGTAACTGACAGTGTTGAATAAATGGATCTTTGAACAGCATCATTGACATGCTGGCTTTCTGAATTGCATTTCTTCCCCTAATTAATCTTTGTACAGTTTCCTCTCTTTTGTCCAGATAATTAGGACTTTGCACTCTGAAACCTGTTTGAAGCTTAGTAATGAAATGCTTCTGATGGTTACAATGGAATGGGTGCAGAAACCAGTATGTGCTTTTGATTGGTAGGTGGGGTTAATGAATGTGTGACTCTAGTCTGGTTCTTGCCATAGAAGGAAATTTGGGTCCCCGACATAGAGCTCACATGATTGAATTTCTTCCCCATTAAAAAACAAAAACAAAAACCCACAAACCCTTGATATCGGAGATTAATGCTGAAATGAGCTGCCTTTCTATTTGACTTAATATGATCTCTGAGTCCACACACTGTGGTTCAGAGACCATAGTCAGTCAAAAGCAGAGGAAGCTCATTATGGAGGAGAAGGGTTTTTAAATTTATTGAATAGAAGAGCTATTGAAAATAATCTAGCTGAAGGCTGCAGGTAGTGCTGCTAAAAAGCACGGTGAGGGAGACCATGTCTGTTGAATATTGGGAACACACAGGTAGGAAATCAATTACATTTTATGAATGGGATACCTTATTTTCCAGGCAGTTTATGTTAATTAGCAATTATCAGCTCAATCGATAATGGGCTGGTTTTCTTGAGTGCATGGCTTCTGACAGGTGGGTCTCATGACATTTCTTTAGAGGGGAACCATTGAGTAGATCTGTGGTTGAAAGTGAATTGAAAAATGACATTGCAGCCAGGTGGTGGATTCAATTTAGAAAGAGTTTATTTTATTTAGTCATTCCATTTACATATTCTCTACTGTAGAGAAAAATTCGGTCGGCAGTCCTCAATTTATGAAGCTTTGTTTGTTGATGGTTCAAAGTTACGCTGGCCTTGGAAGTGACTTACTACTTGTACCTGCACTTCTGGTACCCGATTACAAGTAGTCCTCAACTTAAGACCATTCGCTTAATGACTTGTTGAAGTTACGATGGACTTCAAAAAAGCTATTTAACGATCCGTCCTCAAAGTTACGACTGCCTCCCCCCGTCACGTGTTTGGATTTCAGGTGCTTGGCAACAGGCTTGCAATAGCCCACAATCAATGGACCACAGTTTGAGACCCCCCCCTAATTTTCTTGCAGAAAATGCCCCCCCCCAAAAAAAGGCATGCATTGGCTATGCTGGATTTGCTTCTTAACCACATGATTTGCTTAACTGCAATGACTTGCTTTACAATCCTTGTAAAAATGATTGTAAAATCACGTCAGGTCATGGGACGACCGGCTTAACGGCTGCAGCTACTCAGTGACCAAAATTCCAGGCTCGATTTTGGTCATAAGTCAAGGGCTACCCATATATAGCAAACTTTATATTCCCCGCGTAACAATGTATTGCATTAAAGTGCCATTTACGTAAGCTTTTTGTTATGTGAACTACTACACTTTTAGGTACCTCCACTCCACTGCCAGTGGAATAAACAATGCAGAAAGGAATTTTTTTTGGGGGGGCGGTGGTAGTGGTGGTTTGTGATTTGAATGGTTCTCTTAACTTGCCAAGAGGTATTGCATCTGTTTCTCTTCCGATCTTACAGCGGAGTTTGCCTGCCTTGAGACACCTGACGCCCGACTCGGCCGCTTTCATTCAGCAAAGCCAGCATCAGCAGCCCTTGACGCAGCCCACCACTGCTCTGACCGCTGTGATGTTGAGCAGCTCGGTTCAGCGTACGGCGGGAAAGACCACTGCCGCAGTCACGAGTACCTTGCAGCAGCCGGTCATCAGCCTCACGCAGCCAACCCAAGTGGGGGTTGGCAAGCAAGGGCAGCCTACGCAGGTGGTGTGTAAACCGAACTGGATTCCTGTCTCTCTTGGTCTCCCACCACATAAAACCCATTTCCTTCCTAAACCTAACCAGTGACGCATATATAAATACAATTGATATACCATATGAAAGCAACACGTTCCCCTTATCCCACATTGTTCAGCATCAAATTAGCTGCTACGGATGTTTAATTCTTTTGGCTACAGCCCTGTTTAAGGTGCTGGTACTTACCTTTAAAGCCCTACATGGCTTAGGCCCAGGATACTTGCAGGACCGTCTGCTACCGGGGACGACTTCCCATCGCCCAGTGCGCTCACACAGAGAGGGCCTCCTCAGGGTGCCGTCAGCCAGACAATGTCGGTTGGCGACCCCCGGGGGGAGGGCCTTCTCTGTGGGAGCACCAGCCCTTTGGAATCAACTCCCCCTTGAGCTTCGGATGGCCCCGGACCTCCGGTCCTTTCGCCGCGACCTCAAAACTTTTCCATCAGGCTGACCTGGATTGATGATGGGTTTTTAAATACGTTTTAATTTTTAACTCTAGTTAATTTATTTTGGGGCTGTTATTTAATTCGTTTTTTAATTTTTGTACTGTTGTTTTTTATTGTTGTAAGCCGCCCTGAGTCCTTTGGCGGCATATAAGTCCCAAAAATAAATAAATAAATAAATAACCCCCCCCCACCCCACCCCTCCAAACCAGGGAAAACACATCATCAGCAAAGATACAAACGATTTGCATTTTAATTTTTTCCCTACCTGCCGCATTTTTTGCTTGAGAAGTCATCTCGGCTGTGTTCTAGACGCTTACCAATAAGGGGGGGGAAAAGAGTGGTTCTTTCATTCGTACGCCCCTATTGTGTTGTTCTTTCCCTGCTCAACATCATTATGTTGATCTGGGAGGGAGCAGCGTAATAGGACCCATCATCATTATGTAGAGTGCAGAAAAGGCATAAGTCAAAAGCCAGCCAAACAAATGAAACATGTCAGAAAAGAAAAGGGAAAAAAAAAAGAAAAAGAATGATTATAGCTGAACACTGTTCACTGTATTTTTCTTTACAAGTGTGTGACTTTGCAGGTCATTCTTGCTTCTGGAATGCCGGTTCATACGTTGCCTCTTATTCTTTAAAATCGGTACCGTTTTCATTTTAAAGATTCTATCCGACAACCGGTCTTCCATTCACTCTCCGTATCCTCCTTTTACAATTTGCTCCATGTGACCGTATGGTGGCGCGGTGGCTCAGCGGTTAAGATGTTGGGCTTTTCAACTGAAAAGCAGGCAGCCTAGGTTCGAGGCCCGAGCGCCACACAATGGGGGGGGGAGCTCCTGTCCTTGCCCCAGCTACTGCCACCAAACGTGCAGTTTGAAAGCATGCAAATGCGAGTAGATGAATAGGTATCGCTTCAGAGGGAAGGTAACATCACTCTGTGATGTCATGCTGGCCGCACGACCGTGGAAATGTCTTCAGACAAGTGCTGGCGCAATGGCCTTGAAACACAGAGGAGCACCCACCCGCTGTAGTGGACTGAAATCCTCAGAGACCCCCCTTTACCTTTTACTTTACCGTGCAACAAAACCACTTCAAAATCCTTCAATATTTAATTTTTTTTATTTTTTTTATTTTAATTCCATTTATATCCCGCCCTTCTCCGAAGACTCAGGGCGGCTTTACAAACTTAGCAGTAGCCTTCATTCTATGTATATGCCTGCTTGTTAGGGCTTTCACACACACCCCAAGCGGCATTATTACAAAGTCAGCTTAATTGCCCCCAACAATCTGGGTCCTCATTTTACCTACCTCGGAAGGATGGAAGGCTGAGTCAACCTTGAGCCTGGTGGGATGCGAACCTGCACTAATTGCAGGCAGCTGGTGTTACTTAAGGAGGCATTAGCCCACTGCTCCACCAAGGCTCTTATAACTTATAAATTCCCTAATATGTATCCCATCATTCTCCAATATGTATCTTAGACCCATAGCAGCGTCCTGTCAATCACGTGAGGAATATCCGCATCGCTTGTTCGTCTTCTCTGCCTTGATTTAAACTGCATTTCTCCAGTTGTCTGCTTTTACTCGAGAATCTAGTTTCTTGTAGAAAAGCCAAAAAAAAAAAAGAAGCCCACGCTGTCGGTTGCAGCTTTTCTCAAGGAAGCTAAATGGAAGGAACAGCAACTGTTGAATCTTTTTAGACGCAAACGTGTCCTCAGATATCGTAATAACACCATTGTTGTTTCTCCAAACTTTTTTCCAGGTTATTCAGCAGTCTCAAAAACAAGGTACATTAATTAGGCCTCCGCAGGTGACCTTGACCCAGACGCCCATGGTAGCCTTGCGGCCACCCCACAACCGTATTATGTTGACTGCTCCTCAACAAATTCAGCTGAATGCACTTCAGACAGGTAAGAGCTAAGCATTCTCGGTGTGCCATCTGGTGTTCGCTGGTAAAACTGCACCTGGAAATCGTGTCAGGTGCAAGTAACCAGGAGCGGGAGTTGAGTTCAGAGCGCTAGAAGTTTTTTTACACCTCTACCTCTACACAAGAATCTGATCTTCTAATGGTCAGGCCATATTGGTGCTAGATAAGGGTCAACATAATTCATGGGAGTGTGGGGGGTGGGGGTGGGGAGGCTGGACCCGAGTCTCTCGTGGGAATATAATGACTCCAAACTTCCGATGCATTTAACTCTGCCCTTGGGCTTAGCCTGCTCATCTTCTGTAATAAGCCCCTAGTAGGATTGATTTTTTTTTGGGCCTGGAATAAATCAAAGTATGCTGCTGAGAGAGATGGTCTGGGCTGTCAATGAACAGACTGCATTATCTGCTATTTACTGAGTAGATCATATTGTGAATTGTGTGTTTTAATCTCTCCCCTCCCCTCTCTTCCCCTCCCCTCCCCTCTCCTCTCTTTTCCCCTCCCCTCCCCTCTCCTTTTCTCTCTCCTCCTCTCTCCTCTCCACCCCTCCCCTCCCCTCCCTTCCCTTCCCTTGAATAAACTTGCAATTAGAATCATTCTTTGCATTTGCTCCATCATCTTTTCTGTACAGAAATGACGATGGAGCAAATACAAAGAATAACGAAACTAGAGCCATAACATTGGAGCATCCCTTATGTAGATATGGTGCGCAAAAGAGAGCAGCTTAAATTTCCCCTTTTCTTGATACTTTCCCTGAAGCAAGCTTGGATTTGTCAGCTACCTAAAATTATGAGTAATGAGCAAGTTTACACCTCTCACCTTTAACTTGCATAGATTTATTCCGCAGTTTTCGGTGTGCTCAAATCTCGCCTGCGGAGCACCCATGCTGATTTCCTTTTTCTTACAGTCCCCGTGGTAAAGCAAACAGTATTACCAGGAACCAAAGCTCTTTCTACTCTTTCAACCCAAGCTGCAATTGCTCAAAAAAATAAACTGAAAGAACCCGGGGGAGGTTCTTTTCGGTAAGTGATCTTATTCGTTCTTGAAGGAAAAACCGAGCCACGTATTCCTTTCTCCTGATTTATTTTGCAAAAGAGAGTTTGTAACTCTGGCGAGTAAATTGTGGACTCCTTGAAGGCTTCTCATCAAAAAAGATAAGGTTACTTTGCTTGTGCTCGGCTCCGTTCTTCAACATTTAATTCAACGTTCAACTTCTCTTCCTCTGATGGTGTGGAATTGGGGCTATGGTCAACAAAGTATTTATTTATTTATTTAATTAAATTTTTATACCGCCCTATTCCCGAAGGACTCAGGGCGGTTTACAGGACAGCATAAAATATAATATAAAAATAGTATAAATTAAAATAGATTAAATTACATAAGCCCAACAATTAAAACAATATTAAAAGCTAAAACCCCTTCAGTCCAGGCCTGATAGATCAAAAAACCAGGTTTTCAGATCCCGGTGAAATGAACGCAGATCGGGGGCGGTCCGAAGTTCCAAGTAGAACAACGTAGAACCAAGGACAGATTTCCTGACCCTTTGAACAACTAATCAATGGAACAACTTGCCTCCAGAAGCTCTGGGTGCTCCATCACTGGAGAGTTTTTTTTTTAAAGGAAGAAATTGGACAGCCATTTGTCTGAAATAGAATATAGGCCAGTGATGGCGAACCTTTTAGAGACCGAGTGCCCAAACTGCAACCCGAAACCCACTTACGTATCATCGGGTGCCGGGTGGGTGTGGCCCTTTGGGTGGGCGTGGCCAATTTTGTGGGCCTGGCCCATTGGGTGGACGTGGCTGCAGTGGTAATGGCAGACTGGTGGGACTAAAAAGTTCAAGCAATCAATTTCAACTTTGCGAGAACTTTTTTTTCCCTGCAAGAAGTTGAAATTGATTGATTGATTGATTGAACCTTTTTTTTTGTACACGGCGGCAGAGGCCTAAAGCGAAAAGGTTTTTATAAAACCCAGCTGAAGGCCTAGGACTGGGGTGACGGCGTGCGTGCTCACGGAGAGGGCTCTTGAGTGCCACCTGTGGCACCCGTGCCGTAGGTTTGCCACCACAGGAATAGGCTCTCCTACTTGAGCAGGCAGTTGGACTAGAAGACCCCCCCCAAGGCCCCTTACGACTGTGTTATTCTGTTTCTCCAAGATAAACTGGCTATGTTGATTGGTAATTATGGAAGTTGTAGTCCAATGTGCTTGGAAAGTGCCAGGTTGGAGAAAACTGGGTTAATTCATGTTATCTGACTCTGTAAACCGCTTAGAGCAGTGTTTCTCAATCTTGGCCCGGTTTAAGATGGGTGGACTTCTGGGAGTTGAAGTCCACCCGTCTTAAGCTCGCCAAGGTTGAGAAACCCTGGCTTAAGAGAGTGCTGTAAAGCACTACGAAGCGATACCTAAGTCTTAAATGCTATTGCTGTTGCCAATTAAGGAGATTAGTTTCTCTTTACGTTTTTATCTTTCAGGTTAGGAAATAGCACCCCTTTCTGGCCATTGAATAGTTTAGTGAGCTGAAACACCCACCCCCCCAAATAAAATAAAATAATAAAATCTGCCTTGGACCCACAGCTCACCATTTCACACACGCAGGAACCCCTTGCAAGGGCCTGGAGTGTAGTCTGGCCCAAGGGACACATGCTAGGCAGGAAATCTTCTTGCCCAACAGTTGAGAAAGCAACGCCAGGGCGACTACACGCTCCCTTTGGACCTGGCGAATCAGGGACCGGATGCTGTCCTGACATTCCCGAGAGAGGAAAACCTCGCATTTCCTTGTATCTATTGCCTCCTTCAAGTGAAGGAGACGGGTGGAGGGAACAGTCTGGCTCTTCTCGAAATTGTCAGAAAAAAAACCCGTGGTCTCGAAGGGTATTGAGAACCAAATCCAGGTCCGCACGAGCCGACTGAACCGAGGAGGATTGGATGAGGATGTCGTCCGGATAACATTGGATACGAACCGCGAGACACTTTTAAGAAGTGTCATTCCAGCCAGATGAGAGGTCCTGTGAATACTATATCCGGTCTACTCTTCACTTCGTGTCCTTAGAAAATGTGTTTATTTTTAGTTTAGTCTCACCAAACTAAATTCCTAAATTCTTGGCACGTTGATGGCATTCTTTATTTTTTTTAATGGGTGTTAATAAGATGCTTTCTTTTTTTTAAATAGGTGTTAATAAGATGTTTTCTTTTCTTTTTTTTTTCCCCTGAAGGGACGACGACGATATTAATGACGTTGCCTCTATGGCAGGAGTCAACTTATCGGAAGAGAGCGCACGTATATTGGCCACTAATTCTGAGCTGGTGGGCACTTTAACACGGTCGTGTAAAGATGAAACTTTTCTTCTCCCAACCCCCTTGCAAAGAAGAATATTAGAAATAGGTGGGTTTCCGCTGGAAGCGTGATTTAATAGTTTTTATATCAATCCGTGCTTTTAATAGGAAATGCATTTAGCACTTTATAATTTGTTGGCTTGGAAGGCCGTTCCACACAGTAGCCCTAAACAAACATGAACCTGACAACAGGCTTCCTTGATAAGAAGCTGAAGTTAGTCTTTATTGTCTGGTGGGTATAAGTCACGGCTCCAGACATTAAAATCTCTCTAACTGGTTGTTTTTCATTTGAACAAGAATTTTGAAAAGGTATGATGCCAGAAATTACTCTTAAAAAAAACACAAAAACAGGCTGAATTAACAACAGGCCCGATGAAGTGGCCATTTCCTTCATTGGATGATAATTCTGTAGCTCATAATAATTATAAAGCACCATGTCATCAAATAGATGACTTGTTTTGAAGTTGTAAGTATTTCTACCTACATGTGGACCCTCAGCTGACTGAGGAATTCTGGGAGTTGACATCCACAAGTCTTAAAAGTTACCAAGGCTGGAGACCCCTGTTCTAGAACTTTACCCTAGTTATGACTGCATGTCAAAATGCTTTGGGAAACAACTGTGAACATTATTTTTTATTGATTTATTAGTTAAGAACATTTACGTGATTGTCCAACTCACTCACGGTGACTCTGGATTGCTTACAGCAGGGGTCTTCAAACTTGGCCCTTTTATGACTTGTGGTGACCCCCAGGGGGAGAGCATTCTCGGTGGGTGCACCAATCCTTTGGAACTGCTTACCGGCTGAACTCCGGATGGCCCCCGACCTTCGCTCCTTCCGGCGTGATCTAAAAACTTATCTATTCGAACAAGCCGGCCTGGCCTGATGGGTTTGGGTTTTAACATTATTTTAACTAACCTACTACATTGGGCACAATCATTTAACTTTAAATCTTGTATCCTGTATTCTTATTTTTTATTGCCCTGTACACCGCCCTGAGTCCTTCGGGAGAAGGGCGGTATATAAATCAAACAAACAAACAAATAAATAAATAAATAAACTCCCAGAATTCCTCAGCCAAGCATGCTGGCTGAGGAATTCTGGGAGTTGAAGTCCACAAGTCATAAAAGGGACAAGTTTGAAGACCCCTGGTGTACAGAAACCCCCCCCCCAATGCAAAACACAATATAGCCCGACACCTCTCGCAACAACAATCATAGCAACCACTTGATGGGCTCCATATCACCCTGGGGTCCCCAGACCCATAGGCAAAACCATATCTCCGGGGCCTTTTGAAAGAGTGTCAAGCTGGGGGACCAATCTTACTTACACAGGGATGATGTTCCATAGGCAAGGAGCCATCATGTTAATAGACTCAACATAGGTGTGGGTAGCAGAAGGGACCAAAGAATGGGATTTACTGTGGTGTGAATGAGATTGGAATAGGCTTTCCCATTACTGCATGTATTTATTCAGCCATTTATTTATATTTTATATTTATAGATGATAGATGATAGATAAATAGATAGATAAATGATAGGTGATAGATGATAGATAGATGATAGATGGATGATAGATGATAGATAAATAAATAGATGAATAGATGATAGATGATAAATAGATAGATGATAGATAGATGATTGATATAGATAGATGACAGATAGATAAATGATAGGTGATAGGTGATAGATAAATGATAGGTGATAGATGATAGATGGATGATAGATGAAAGATAAATAGATGAATAGATGATAAATAGATGATAGATAAATAGATAGGTGATAGATGATAGATAGATGGATGAGATATAGATGGATGGATGGATGGATAGATAGATAGATAGATAGATAGATAGATAGATAGATAGATAGATAGATAGATAGATAGATGATAGATAACCTTTATTGTCATTTTTTTACTGTGGGCACAATGGTACCCATTAAAAATGAAATTTAGTTGCTTGCTCTCAAAGTGTACACATACATAACACACATTTAAACATACTGCATACAACATGTGTATAGACCTACACCCTTACATATAAGTAACATATAAATATTAAATCACTGTCCATCTTGAATACATAACGGAAGGAGGAAGCTTTAGAGTTCACAAGGTTAATACTGTAAATAATACGGTATTATTTATACTGTTAATAATGTGCAACTGCAGCTTTAATTTCCTCCATAGTTCTTCTATCAATCCTTCCAGATAGAATATTCACATTAAAGGCAGCATATTTTGGGAGTTGCACCACACCTGTTCATCTGCAACTCATGGAAAGCAGAATCAGTTCATGCAGCTGCTGATAAAGAAGTTAGCTCTAATTCATCAATGTGGGCTTATGTACATTACCATTTTTTTCTTGGAAACTCAGGTAAAAAGCATGGAATAACGGAAATCCATCCTGACGTAGTTAGTTATGTATCACATGCGACGCAACAAAGGTTACAAAACCTGGTAGAGAAAGTGTCAGAGACTGCCCAGCAAAGGAATATTTCTTACAAGGTAACTGATGTATTCTTTATTGTGAAGCTATTGGCAATGCCTTAAAAACAACAACAACAAAAACCTTCTGAGTAATGGCCTTAAATGCAATCTGGGCCTCAAAGCAATTAGATTCTGTTTTTAGGCACACTTATTGCCGGTAAATGTCCTTAATATGTAATATATCTCCAACTGACTTGACTGCCAATTTTAAAAAAATAAGCTTGAACCATAAGAATGATTTTATTTTAATCAATATGTCAGGAGTTTTCCAGCATGTAAAATGTGTGCATCAGTTTCACAGGCAAACAAGGAATTGCTTCCTTGGATTGTTGAAATCGGTTATCAAGTTAAATCTTCCACATGGCTCTGGCCACTTGTGTACTGTTGCATACTCCTCCACGAACCACACCATCCCCTCCCTGCACACCCTTGCGACCTGTACTGCTCTTCTCTTAGCTTTCCCACGCAAGATGCCGTTACGTTTTGGGGGATGGCTTCTTTCAAGGCATTTAACTTCTAACAGAATTCTGCCTTCAAAGTGTTTTAAGTTAGGGGTCCTATCCATGGAAAAGGTTCTTTGCAAGATTTACAAGAGCAAGATGATCTTTAGTGCAGATCTGCTCCTTCTCCCGATAGCGAACTCCAGAGTCTGCAAGGTCCACGAACTAATAATAACTTCTGTGTGCTCTACCTTCTCCTAGAGAGGTGGGGTGGCAGATGCTTGTTGGACCTTACAACTCAAACCTGTGGAATGGGGCCATTCAGACAGGACCGTTCACTGTTTGTATCCTTCAAAAACCACTCACTAGGCAAGAAAGTGTCTACCATCTCGTCCGGTCAAGGAATACACACCTTTGGCATGTGTGTCCCACAGTCTGGAAGCCATTCAACAGCTGCATTGGGTACTTTAGGAAAATGGTTTCTCTGGGAGGAAAAAAATTGTAGAGCAAGAACCGGTTCTCATCAATATAAAGTCAATACTTTCACTTAAACCAAGAGGAGCTTCAAAAAGTGAATCCTTTAGAAAATTCCTTAGCTCACTCTTCGTAGAGGATCTATTGCTCTTGCACTTGTGTGGTTAGCTGGCCCCTTGGACACAGGTGGGGAGAAGACTATATTGCCATTTTTTAAATTACTGTGAATTTCTGTATATTTTGAGCTGTAGTTGTCAGGTAGGCTCACTGATCTATCAAAGCTGTTCTCTGGGGGAAGGATTCATTTAAATACTCCACTGGGGGCATTTGTATTAGTTGTTAATGTATAATTATGAGTTCCAGCTGAGGAATCTGATAAGTCGCACAATGACAAGGGATGGCTCTTCCAGTCACAGCAGGTCACCATGGATAAGCATAATGGTTGGAAGTTTGTGTTGGTGTCGCAAGGACACCTTACCTCAGGAGTGTCAAATTGCCAACCTGCCGGCCGGATGCATCCTGGCGAAACTGCGCCCACCCCATTGCTGGCAATGGGAAAAAAGTCGTGATGCATCGCGGCATGTCACGTCACGTTGCGAATTTGACACCCCTGCCTTACCTGGAAGACCTAGGAGTCTATTATCTTGATCTTGAGCATTCCCAGCTGGTTGGGCTCAACTTTGGAGTAGAATGGGAATTCACAGTCAATGAAGAACTTCCATTCTTTTTCCAACAATGCAATTTGAAATACTGCTTTGTAATTTCTCTTGCCCATCTCTTGTTTTTTATTTATTTATTTACTGATTTTTTTTTGCAAATCACCTTGTTTTCAGGATGACGAAAGATACGAACAAGCAAGCGACGTTCGGGCACAACTCAAGTTCTTTGAACAACTTGACCAAATAGAAAAACAACGGAAAGATGAACAAGAAAGGGAAATATTAATGCGGGCAGCAAAGGCAAGTGCTCTGGGGTGTTATGCTTGATAGGTGAAACATATTTGTAATATTTGTCATTGGAAGAGCAGAGGTCGTTCATTTGTACAGAATGTGAAAAGAGTTAAGGAAGCTTGGTTGGTTTCAAACTTGGGTTACCGGCATGTTGCTGTTGAGGTATCGGCTGCAATTCCATGTCATAAAAGAGCTCCATAAGGAGAACGAAAGGATAGTCCTTGATTTAGTGTAAGATCGAAAAATCAAGCCTAATAACATGGTGACTTGCTTAAGGACTGGCACCACCTAGAATTGTAATTCTGGCTCAATTACGGTCATACGTTGGGGACCATCTGTACTGTTGGCTAGTATCCTGCAGAGTCTGGAAGTTATTTCCCAATATTCTGAAAACTGCTTTCGGCAGCATATAATGTTGGGTAATGTCAATGGAAGGTTGTCCAACTCCAAGGAAGTCCCGCAATAAAGTTGGGCTGAGAGACTGGTTGTCCCAAAATCATCTAGTTGGCTTTTATAGCTAAGGCAGGATTGGAATTCACAGCTTCCCCACTTTCGAGCCTGGTGCCTTAACCATTCGACCAAAGTGGCTCTCTCTCTCTCTGGAGGATTTAAGTGTTTGTATATACTTTGACAGGAGTACGGAATTGCATTGTATTTCATATGTTGCCTCCTGTCTTGTTTAAAGAGAAAAAAGGGAGACAAATACAAGCAAGGTGCAGGTACATGTGGGCTGTTGGGACCCCATGAAACAGGGGTCTTCAAACTTGGCCCTTTTATGACCTCACGCTGGCTGAGGAATTCTGGGAGTTGAAGTCCACAAGTTATAAAAGGGCCATGTTCGAAGACCCCTGCCACAAAATCTTGAAGCTGGTCCCATTCCATCTATATTTTATTTATTAAATTTCTACACACACACACACACACCATCTGCCATTTAAGTGACTCTGGGTGGTTAACAGCAACATATTAAAACAATATAAGCACCTGATTGAAAGCACAGTTTAAAAAGAAATTTAAGAACAAGTTAAAATTAACAAGCAAAAATCAAAGTTGGAAATTCAGAAGGCAAAGTGTGAATGGTTGGTGGACAGCTCGATCTGAATCAATTGGATCCACATTTTCTTCTCCTGATTAGGCATTAATGACATAGTTGCTTTTAAATGCCCCATTAATCTATTCTTAAAGCTCAAGGTGTCCTACTCCGTTTATAGTAGTCCTCAACTTACTACTGCAGTTTTGGGCTCAATTACGGTTATATGTTGAGGACTACTTGTAACAATGTGAGTGGACGTTGTTTATAAACGTATTGACTATTACTTTAAACGTTATTTTAAAATGTGATTTTAATGGATCCCCTGTCTTTCTGCTCTCTCCCCCCCCCCAATTCTCTCCTCCCATTTTTTAAATCAACACAGTTATAACCAAACACCCCAGAGTTACTTACAACCAGTTTTTGGAGTTATCATTGCTGCCAAATATCTCCCCCTTTCCCCCCCTCCCATCGGCGTGGTTATGATCACATTTTGAATGCTTGGCAACTGACTCA
Organism: Vipera berus; assembly: GCF_964194415.1. Classification (NCBI taxonomy): domain Eukaryota; kingdom Metazoa; phylum Chordata; class Lepidosauria; order Squamata; family Viperidae; genus Vipera; species Vipera berus. The sequence continues at coordinate 10,895,734 of NC_138204.1, forward strand.
CTTTTATGGCCATTTTCAATGTCTCAGGTCATGTGGCCATGTTTTGCAATATTTTTTGCTGGTTTCCGGCATTTACTTCTGGCCATAATTGCCCATTGGAGAAAATGAATTCATTTAACAACCTTCACATTCACCTAGTGTTCACCACAATTGCTTAATGACCATCATAAAATAACAGTTGTAACTTCAAATCTGGTCGCGTGATAGCTCAACTTACGACCACAACAATTGCAGTTTTGGGCTCAATTACGGTTATATGTTGAGGACTACTTGTAACAATGTGAGTGGACGTTGTTTATAAACGTATTGACTATTACTTTAAACGTTATTTTAAAATGTGATTTTAATGGATCCCCTGTCTTTCTTCTCTCTCTCCCCCCCCCAATTCTCTCCTCCCATTTTTTAAATCAACACAGTCTCGATCTAGACAAGAAGATCCAGAGCAACTTAGGTTGAAACAAAAGGCCAAGGAGGTATGTTTAAACCATATTTATTATTTTGGAACCAGAACATACATTCTTCAGCTATGTAAAAGTGATTGCATTTTTTAAAAAAAAGCGTAAGTGAGAATAAAAACTGCAAGGAAATAACGGTAATTTTGTTTTGCCAAACCCAGATGCAACAACAAGAACTAGCACAAATGCGACAGAGGGATGCTAACTTGACTGCATTGGCTGCAATAGGACCCAGAAGAAAACGGAAACTGGATTCTCCAGGGTCTGGATCAGGGACAGAGGTATGAGAGAAGAATTCTCTTTGCAAACACCTGCACTCTTCCAAATCCTACTTTCAGGAGTTCAAGTCCATCTTCCTCCCCCTCCTCCTCCTCCTCCTCCTACTACTACTACTACTACTACTACTAATAATAATAATAATAATAATAGACAGGATTTGTTTTCCTTCGTCCCTGGAATTTGAGCCGTCCATTGTTAGAAGCTGAAGCTCAGATATTTTGGCCACCAATGAGAAGAGAGGACTCACTGGGAAAGACCCTGATGTTGGGAAACATGGAAGGTGAAAGGAGAAGGGGGTGGCAGATGATGAGATGGCTAGATGGTGTAGTCTTGATGCAGTAGTCTTGAATTTGGGCAAACTCTGGGAGACAGTGGAGGGGGGGGCCTGGCTTGCTATGGTCCATGGGGTTCACAAAAATCCGGACACAACTTAGCCAGTGAACAACAAGAATTGCTAAATGGGAGAGGTAGCAGTTCCCGTTAAATCCATCAAAGTTTGCAGTTTCTGTTCTCAAGAGAAGAGTTGCACGTGTCTCAGGAATAGTCTTAGAAACAACGCCCCCCCCCCCCCCCCCCCCGTGCTCCGTGGTACCAACCAGGAGCTTACGTGTCTGGAAAGAGTTGTTTTTGTATATGGCTCATCCCAGAAGTTTTTGTCCTGCCCTTAAGCCATGCCCGAAGATAGCTGTCTTTTAAGCAGAGAATAGCTTCTTATTTGTGTGGCCGCTTACAAACGGTTAGGGCTTTTTCGGAGCGCTGCTTAATCTGGATGCAATCCTACGCAAGTCTGTTCATTGGACGTATTTAGTTTAAAAATCCCTTTTAAAAGCTTCAAATCTGGTTTTGTTTCCCCCCCCACCACCACCCTCCTCCTGAAGTCTTGCTTGCACTTCAAAAAGAAACTGATTAATTGAGTTTCTTTAAATTAATCAGTTCCTTGGAAGTTCAGGCTGCCTGAATTGAAGCTTTTGTTTGCTTAATTAAGAACCAGCTGCTTTGGCTCTAATGAACTCACAGCTGTCTGGCTGCTGTTGCATACTGAGTTTTCCTTGTCTGTCTTAATGGGCCTGTGCATTTTTGTTTCTTGTTTTTTGTTTGAAGAGAAAGCATATTGCCAGTGGTTTGCTAATGTCCAAAGAATCTTAAGGATATACAAATCACCTTTAAGCAGGGCCATTCAGGATTTATTTAGCTACTAAATGAATCCCAACCAATCAGCCGTGAAAGAGGGAATCCATTTTATTATACAATTAACAAATTGGCAAGACTTCAAGTACCAGAGGGAGCATGAAATACTGATTTTCTATCCTGACAAATTAATTCCTCGTTTGTACTGTAGAAAGTTGTTTGTCTGAACATTTCTGCGTACATATATAGTCCAGTCATGCCTTTTGGGATAAGGAACATTAGGCAGAGCAGAGAAAAGACACATGGTCATCCACAAACACACACAACAAGACACACAATAAGAACAATTTAATGTTTTAATTTTGTAAGCCACCCAGAATCTCCTCGTGGCAAGATGGGCAGCAAATAAATTTAATAAAATAAATAATTGGGGATTTTTTTTTGAAAAAGAACAGAACGAAATATAAAAATAGTTTGCACCAACAGTGTTCAGTATTCCTATTCATACCTTTCTATATTGGAGAAGAGTTTTGCTCCATACATTCATTGCCTTTATTTATTTATTTTTAAAAAAACTCATCACCTCATGAGGATCTTACCACCATCTGATCACAACTTTCTCAGTATTTCTCTTCTTGGCCCATTCACTCTTCCGTATATATTTTACTCACTTCTTCCCTTTCTGAAAAAGCACCACAAAATACTCTTTTCATACTGATCGCTCGCTTTTGTACTTAACCTTTATGTAGTAGTGAATTGTTCTGAACCCTGTGTCTCCCATTGTCATTGTATTTCGTTTTTCTCTTGGCATATACTAGTGTCACATATACCAAAGTGGTCAGAATGATTTCTTTTATGTACATGCTCACTGACCTTATAACAGAGTAACAGAATGACAGAATAACAGAGTTGTATGGGACCTCTAGTCCAACTTCTTGCTCAAGCAGGAGACCCTATTCCCGTGGTGGTGAACCTGTGGCGAACCCACCCTCTCTACGGGCACGTGCGCCGTCGCCCCAGTCCTAGGCCTTCAGCTGGGTTTTATAAAACCTTTTCGTTTTAGGCCTCCGCCGCCGTGTGCAAAAAAAAAAAAAAGGTTCAATCAATCAATTTCAACTTCTTGCAGGGGAAAAAAAAAGATCTCGCTAAGTTGGAATTGATTGATTCAACTTTTTAGTCCCACCCAGTCTGCCATTACCACCGCAGCCACGCCCACCCATTGGGCCACACCCACCCAACTGGCCTCACCCACGCAATGGGCCATGCCCACCCGGCACCCGATGATACATAAGTGGGTTTTGGGTTGCATTTTGGGCACTCGGTCTCTAAAAGGTTCGCCATCACTGCCCTATTCCATTTCAGACAAGTGGTTGTTCAATCTCTTCTTAAAAACCTCCAGTGATGGAGCACCCACAACTCCTGGAGGCAAGCTGTTCCGCTGGTTAATTGTTCTCACTGTAAGGGAGTTTCTCCTTAGTTCTAGGTTGCTTCTCTCCTTGATTAGTTTCCATCCGTTGCTTCTTGTCCTGCCTTCAGGTGCTTTAGAGCAGGGGTCCCCAACCTTTTGAGCACCAGGGACCAGTTCAGTGGAGAGAGGTTTTTCTGCAGACCAAAGGGGGGGGCGTGGTTTTGTGTGCTGCCTGCATCCCGCGGATGTGGCTTTCCTTATTTGTGCAGACTAGTTGCTGGCATGCTGTGGCCCGGTATTGGTCCATGGACCGGGGTTTGGGGACCCCTGTTTTAGAGAATAGCTTGACTCCCTCTTCTTTGTGGCAGCCCCTTAGATATTGGCACATTGCTATGATGTCACCCCTAGACCCTCTTTTCATCAAAGTAAGGTAAAAGGTAAGGTAAAGGTTCCCCCGCACATGCTTGTTAGTTCGTTTCCAACTCTAGGGGCCGGTGCTCATCTCCGTTTCAAAGCCGAAGAGCCAGCGCTTGTCCAAAGACGTCTCCGTGGTCATGTGGCCGGCATGACTAGACGCCAAAGGCGCACGGAACGCTGTTGCCTTCCCACCATAGTGGTCCCTATTTTTCTACTTGCATTTTTACGTGCTTTCGAACTGCTAGGTTGGCAGAAGCTGGGACGAGTAACAGGCGCTCACTCTGTTACGTGGCACTCGGGATTCGACCCGCCAAACTGCCGACCTTCTGATTGACAAGCTCAGCGTCCTAACCCACTGACCCACCGCGTCCCTTTTCATCAAAGTAGGCCTGCCCAATTCCTGCAACCATTCTTCGTATGTTTTAGCCTGCATCCTCCCCAATCATCTTTGTTGCTCTTCCCTGCATTCTTTCTAGAGTCTCAATATCTTTTTTATTTCACGGTGACCAAAGAATATGTCATTAAGTGTCTCTGCCAGCATCTGCCAATATCTTAAAATGTAATTTTCCCATCTTTAATAAATATTCTACATAGGTACACAAATACATGTACTTAATCCAATATTTTTGTAATTTCTGTTGAACTTGCAATGATTATTTCCCTGTTTCCTGCGATACAGAATTGCTTTGATTTTTGATCGGTTGATGTGAGTTTTTTAGTCTAAGGCATAAGATTATTGATTTAGCATTAAATTTCTATGCCGCCCACTATAGTTGTCATTATAGTTTCTTATGAAATCCAGAACTCCAGCATTATATTTATTTATTTATTTATTTATTTAGTTGCATTTATATACCGCCCTATTCCCTGAGGACTCAGGGCGGTTTACAGGGAATTAAAAATCCACCATACAAAAGTTAAAAAACCAATTAAAAAATATTAAATTACCCTGTATACATTAAAACCCGAATTAAAAATTTCTCCTCAGCCTGGGCCTGAGAGCTCAAAGAGCCAGGTCTTCAGGCCCCGGCGGAATGATCGGAGGTCGGGGGCAGTCCTCAGCTCCACTGGCAGCTGGTTCCAGAGGGCAGGCGCTCCCACAGAGAAGGCCCTATCCCTGGGTGTCACCCGCCGGCAATCTCTCACCGGCGGCACCCTGAGCAGACCCTCCCTGTGGGAGCGCACTGGGCGAAGGGCGTTTGATGCCGGCAGCAGGTGTTCCCTCAAATAGCCCGGACCCAGGCCATGTAGGGCTTTATAGGTAATAACCAGCACCTTGAAGTGATTATACAATCACTTCTCCAGTATTCTACTATTTCCACTTAGTCTAAGTCTTCTCTCAAGCACTCTTTTTCTTGTTCTTACTTCCCATTAGTGTAATTTTTGTTGCATTTTGTAGTGTAATCCTTTTATCCAAGCAACACATCCATGCTTGGTTCATTTCATTAGCTGATTAGCTAATTTTCTTTCATACTGGGTTTCTATTTTCTCTTCCTACACTCATTCTACTTTTACTTTGGCGTATTTAATTGATCGTGGTAAACTAAAAAGCCGATCTCAGATTTTGTCTTTTTTCACTCATTAATTTAGTGATAATTATTCCTTTTACATTCTAAATTGCAGGCTTCCATGCAACATAATTGTCCCCTGATGAGCACATTGATATAGACCTGTGCTACTCATCATGGGTTTGGCCAATGAAAGCTTTCACACGACATTTTTCAGGGAGAAGATATACAGGTAAACCTTGACTTAAAATAGTTCATTTAGTGACTGTTCAGAGTTACAACTGTACTGAACAAAGTGACTTATGGCTGTTTTTTCACACTTAACGACCCTTGCAGCATCTTCATGGCCACCTGACCAAAGTTCAGATGCTTTGCCACTGACTCACATTTGCGACGATTGCATTTTCCCGGGGTCATGTGATCAGCTTTTATGAGCTTCTGACAAGCAAATTCAATGGGGAAACCAGATTGACTTAACAACCGTGTTACTAACTTAACAACTGCAGCGATTCACTTAACAGCTGTGGCAAGAAAAGGCATAAAATGGGACAGAATTCACTTATGAAATATTTCACTTAGTGATTTTGGGCTCAATTGTGATCGTAAGTCGAGGACTAGCTTACGTTACTAGCCTTAGCATGCCCATGTCATATGTGACATTCCTTACAGACAGTAAGGGCAATATCAATAGGTTCTGACACATTTTAGGTCAAGTTTCACCTCAGGCAGGTTCAAACTGTCCTATGGAAGCTAGATTCTCCAATTCCTTATCTTGTATTTATCTTGGATAAATCTTGTATTTATACAGGTAATCCTCGACTTATGGCCACAATTAAGTCCAAAGTTTCTGTTGCTAAGTGAGACAGTTGTTAAGTGAATCTTGTCCCATTTTATGACCTTTCTTGCCACAGTTGTTAAGTGAATCACTGCACTTGTTAAGTTAGTAACACAGTTGTTGTGAATCTGGCTTCCCCATTGACTTTGCTTGTCAGAAAGTGGCAAAAGGGGATCACATGACCCCGGGACACTGCAACCGTCGTGCTAAGCATCTGAATTTTGATCCTGTGATCATGGGGATGCCGTAAAGGTAATAAATGTGAAAAACAGTCAAAAGTAACTTTTTCAGTGCCATTGTAACTTCAAACAGTCATTAAATAAATCGTTGTAAGTCAAAGACTACCTGTACCTCAGGCATCTTTGCGTGTATCATATAAGAAACAAAATGGCTGATTTAAATTGATCTTTGGCTAATCCAGTAGGGCTGTTCTTAGATTCATTCCAGGCACAAAATCTGCCATTTTGTTTTAATTGAGTCCAAAATTTCCTGCTAAGCAAGGGGGACCTGGGTAGCCTTGAGATACATTGGTCTATATATATATCTCAAGGCTTACCCAAGTTTCTTGAAGATTTTCTGCTTTTTTCGTTTTAGCAGATTGTCTTCCACTTACGTTTTTTCATTTTTTTTCTCTTTCTGTTTCAAAATTCGGATATAAAATCTTCTAAAAAAATCTGTCCGCCAAGCGCCGTTGCCGATGAAAATTAGCAGATAACCGAAGACAAGCTATGAAAGAATTTCTTTAAAAACAGTCAGGTCAAGTAATTTGAAGCACAAGGCTTTCCCCAAATCCTCCCGAAACAGGTTTGAGGAGACAACTAAGCCACATTTAGGTGTTCTCTGAACCATTCCAAGTGCTATGGATAAACCTCGTTCCTGCTGACATCCCTCAGATGCTCTGAGGCTCCTGCAGACAGTGGCATTTTCATGGTGACTGCAGGAGGTAAATCTTGTCATGAGGTAGATAATTGTAGGAAAAGGATGACTGAACAGGGTTTTAAAGTTACTCCTACTTGGAGGTTGGCTCAGGCAAAACTGAAGTGGAATCCTATCAATTCTAGTCCAGTGTTAGAAGCAAGGAAGGTAAGATGACACCACTAATATGGATCAAAGAAGCATTGATAGAAATATGGACACAGAAGGGAAAAAGGATGGATGAGATAGAATAATTACCAAGTGAAAGAGTTATTTTCTCGGAGAAGACCAAGCTACAGTAAGAGTGAATACAGGTAGTTCTTGATTTATGATCGTAAATGAACCCAACATTTCTGTTGCTTACAAATGGTTGTAAGTCAAAGTCTACCTGTAGTTCTGTCTTTTCTTCATCACCCCTCCTTTAGTCCTGTTTACGGAGCAGTTGATGTAGTGATTTATATTCTTCTGAACAAATCTCACTTTTTTAAAAGCAAAGTTTCTTAGCATTCTTTGCTAAAGTCATCTTGAATTATTAGCTTTCCTGTTACACATCTCTGTACAAGAAATCCACCCGTTTGTAATCTCTCTTTCTTACTTATTTCTTCCTTGCACAACATATTCTTTGTGATTGTCACTAAGGTACTTATGCAAGTATATTGGCTTCTTCTGTGTGTCTGCATTTTTCATTATTAGAAAGGTTTGCAGTTTGGGGGAAATTTCACCAATATTTTAATTCATTCCATTAGTTTTTCCTGCCACTGCATCCTACTTATTCTTGCTCTGAGTTTATTAAAATCTGACATTTTTTTTAAAAAAAGTCTAAGGTACGATCTTATGTTTTCTTGTGAAATCCAGAACTCCAGCATTGTGCAGTTATTTTGTCAGTATTCTTACTACTTCCGCTTAGTGTCTGTGGGGGTTCTGATCATCCAGGTCACCTTTGTCCCAAAGGTGCTTTTTCAAGAGGCAACTGGACTTCCTTTTTTTTTCTTTGAAGACATTTCGCTTCTCACCCGAGAAGCATCTTCATGGAAAAACAAAGAAAGTCCAGTTGCCTCTTGAAAAAGCACCTTTAGTACTTCCGCTTAGTCTACTAAGGCAATCTCTGTGGTTAAAACTAAGTCAGGATAAATGATCCCCTTCTGTCTTCTACTTTTAGAAGGTGGTAATGAAGACAAGTTAGGAATGTCATAGGAGGACATTACTTGGTAGGATTTGCATCCCAATATTTTTATTTTTTATTTTTTATTACATTTATATCCCGCCCTTCTCCGAAGACTCAGGGCGGCTTACAAGCTTAGCAGTAGCCTTCATTCTATGTATATGCCTGCTTCTTAGGGCTTTCACACCCCCCCCCCAAGCAGCATTATTACAAAGTCAGCTTATTGCCCCCAACAATCTGGGTCCTCATTTTACCTACCTCGGAAGGATGGAAGGCTGAGTCAACCTTGAAATATATGTTGGGTTAACTAAAGTTTCCCATCATTTCAAACGAAATAGAACAGGGGTCCTCAAACTTGGCCACTTTAAGGCTTGTGGACTTCAACTCCCAGAATTCCCCAGCCAGCATGGCTGGCTGGCGAATTCTGGGAGTTGAAGTCCACAAGCCTTAAAGTGGCCAAGTTTGAGGACCCCTGGAATAGAATATCTGTAGCTCGGGGTTGAACTATGGAGTCCTTGATGCTCCCTGAACTTGGTTGCTTGCTGATGACTCATTACCCAGCTAGGGACAAGCATGATGACTGAGAGTCTCCACAGATTCTAAGTGGAAGTGTGACTGAGTGTGGGTTTGCTTTTTGTTTATATACAGCAGCTTGCGTTGCTAGTTTTGGTGGGGATGTGGTTTTCTTCTTGGTAGCTCCTTAATTAGGGTACAGTTTTCTGCTTCATTGTAAATAAACGGAGAGTAAACCCTATTTTTAACACTCATACCAGTGGTGGGATTCAGCCAGTTTGCACCACTTTGGCAGAATCGGTAGCTAATTTTTTGTTGCCCAGGCCCAGAATGGACTTCCGGAAGCGGCATCCACACAGAGAACCGGTGGTTCACCTAGTTGAATCCCACCACTGCCTCATACCAAAGATATTAGTTGGGCTAAACAACTACGAGAGCATCGACGACTCCACAGTTTCCCACCTTTATTGCTTCATACTAGTTTGAAAGATATGTAGATTGCTTTTGGGAAAGCGATCCTCACCTTGCTTGGATGGCCAGCGGGGAAAGTGATAATGGTTTTCAGACCGCTTTTAATTTCAACTTCCCCCTTATTTTAAACAGGTAAATCTCAACGGTATCACCCAGTTCACACCTTTGTTTACTCTTTAAAAAAGACAGTGTAATACTATCTCAATTTTTATTGCTTGTGTTCATTTTGAACAGGCTGTTCCTTTCACTTCTACTCCAGATAAGAGAAACGCCCCACCAGTTCTCAGTTTCACTATTCCAGGGGTGGGGAATTATAACCCCCTTATGACTTGTTCCACGCTGGCTCAGGAATTCTGGGAGTTGAAGTCCACAAGTCATAAAGGGGGCCATAGTTCTCCACGTCTGCACTAGTCAGTCCTGGTTTCTCAACCTTGTTCCTCCTGATTTATACTGGATATTTTAAGAGGCTCCAGTCTAGTAACTTATTTGCACAATGCCTAAATTATTAAAAGTTTTTACTTGTAAGTATCTTTAACTCCCACACTTTTTAAAAGTCAAAACAGAAATTCGTTTTTTGGTCGTTATGTGCCACCTGCTGGTTACAGATATTTATTGTCTCCATATATTTTTATGAGAACGAGGAGACTACGGTCCTCTTGTTTATTTTCTCTTAGTAAGTCACTCCTTGAGGCATTTTTTTAAATTTTGCATTGGTCCGGTGACAAACATTTAATCGGGCAGTTTCTGAATTGTTGAAAGTCTGGTTCCAGAAAAGCCAATATCTTAACAGAGTGAAATCAAAAGTGTAATATGAACTGGCTTGATTAGGATTTAAAGCTAGGACTTCTTTATCTGTGACATTGTTATACCAATCCCACTTTCCTTAAATCTTTGAGTTTAACTACACAAAATGTGAATATACAAAGTCTACACAAGTAGTCCTTGACTGACAATCAGATGTTTAGTGACCATTTGAAATTACAACAGCATTGAAGAAAATGACCTATGACGGGTTTTCATATTTACAACCATTGCAACATTCCCACGGTCACATGATCAAAATTAAGGCACTTGGCAACCGGCATGTGTGAATGATGGTTGCAGTGTCCCAGGGTTATGTGAACCCCATTTTTAACCTTCCCAGCTGGCTTGTGACAAGCCAAGTCAATGCGGGGATTCAGAATCATTTAATAACTCTATAATTCACTTAACAACTGCAGTGGCTTGCCTAATGTCTGTGCCAAAAAAGATCATAAAATGACGCACAACTCACTTAGCAACTGCCTCGCTTAGCAACCCGAAATTTTGGGCTGAATTGTCGTAAGTCAAGGACCACCAGTATTATGCAGATTTTTTTTAAAAAAAGTTGAAATACGTATGCTGAATGAAATGGAAGTTAAAGATTAAATCAGAGTAAACAGGCAACTGACAGTCAACAATAAAAATAACACAAATCTTGGAATCGTTCTCCATGAGAAGCCAGAACATTTGGTATTCTTTTAGGTTGAAAGGTGACAGAGGAATTACATAATCGAGGTGTATAAAATCATAGATGACTTGGAGAAAACTGTTGCTTTGTGTGTGAAGTGAGTGTGAAGCTTCCGACAGATGAACTCTTCAAAGAACTCTGAGGCATTGTTTACCTTAAAAGTCTTTATTAGAGCAATATAACATTGGCAATACTTGGTTAAAGCCGAAATCTGGATTCCCCTCCCTTGAGCACAATAATATTAAAGCATAGTTCCCTCCTTTAGTTGCCGTCATAAATCACATTCTCCAATTAATTTAAGAAAGGTGAGTTTTCCCTCCATAGCTTAATCCGTCAGTTCCTATCGCCTCTTATTACATACAACCTTGAAAATGCTCTACTGCTATGTTATTATGTCTAACTAATCCCCTATGCATATTCTTCCTTCCCCCTCCCATCTTCATCTAACTTTAACTCTAAAAGTGATAAAGGTAAAGGTTCCCCTGCACATGCGTGCTAGTCGTTTCCGACTCTAGGGGCCGGTGCTCATCTCCGTTTCAAAGCCGAAGAGCCAGCGCTTGTCCGAGGACGTCTCCGTGGTCATGTGGCCGGCATGACTAGACACCAAAGGCGTACGGAACGCTGTTACCTTCCCACCGTAGTGGTCTCTATTTTTCTACTTGCATTTTTACATGCTTTCGAACTGCTAGGTTGGCAGAAGCTGGGACGAGTAACAGGCGCTCACTCTGTTACGCGGCACTCGGGATTCGACCTGCCAAACTGCCGACTATCTGATCGACAAGCTCAGCGTCCCTCTAAAAGTGATCCACAAGTAGAAATATAAAATAGCTGCTTCTTCATCTTTTGTCAAAGCAAGAACATCCAATGTTAGTGTTGACAGTGAGGTGTTTCTAAATTTGCTAAATAAATAAATAAAGAGCCCAGGGAAGTTATTTTTTTCCCCTCTGTTAAAAGATCAAGAGCAGGGGGGTTATTCAATAGCAAAAGAAGAGAATTATTCATGCAGTATGCAATTGACCTGTGGAAACCCTAACCCTAAGTTATAGTGGAGACTGCTAGCTTGCGTGGAAAAAAGAAGATGGAGTAAACTCACAGTGTAGAGCTCTGCCAAGGGCTATTGATTGTGAAGATTCAGAGTTACTCTGGGTTGGGAGCCAGCATGCCTTTAAAAGCCCCTTGCAGAGGAGCAAGGATAGGAAAAGGGTGGGTTTCCATCTTCATTTGGGACTACAAGTTGTTCTCAACTTAACCACCACAACTAAGCGAGACAGCTTTGCCCCATTTTACGACCTTTCACATGCCACAGTTGTTAAGCGAATCACTGCAGCTGATAAGTTAGTAACCCGGCTGTTAAGTGAATCTGGCTTCCCTGTTGACTTTGCTTGTGAGAAGGTCAACTTTGGTGATCACATGACCCCCGGGGCACTGCAACTGTCATAAATGAGAGTCAGTTGCCAAGCGTCCGAATAACAACAACAACAACAACAACAAGTTGGAAGGGACCTTGGAGGTCATCTAGTCCAACCCCCTGCTCAGTCAAGAAACCCTACACCATTTCAGACAAACGGCTGTCCAGTCTCTTCTTAAAAACTTCCAGGGTTGGAGCATTCACCGCTTCTGGAGGAAGGTTGTTTCACTGACTAATTGTTCTAACTGTCAGGAAGTTTCTCCTTAGTTCTAGGTTGCTTCTCTCCTTGATGAGTTTCTATCCGTTGCTTCTTGTCCTGAAAATAGTCATAAGTCACATTTTTTTCCAGTGCCATTGTAATTTCAAACGGTTACTAAACAAATGGTTGCAATTTGCTGTTATTTCCCTGTACTCCGGGCATCTTTGCTTAGGCTCTTATAAGGAACAAAGGACTGGTTTAAGTTGGGCTTTGGCCTAATCCAGCATGGCTCATTCGAGGCACAAAATCTGCTCAAAGCTCGTGAATCAAGGTTTACTTGTAGTTTATATATGATTCTTACTGAACTATCCTTTCCCTTGAAAAAAATATCCTTCCATCAAATTTTCCGGTTTCTCCTGTATCCAATGTGGGTTACAGATAATCTTTCATTTACAGTCATTTGTTCACCCCCTGCAAAATTAAGAGTGGCACCGAAAAAAGTGCTTGCCCTTACAACTGTCACAGCATCCACACGGCTATGTCTTCAAAATTTGGGCACTTGGCAACTGGAAATTATGGTCCCAATTTGCACAGTCCCTTGTTCATGACCCTAAGTCAAGGACTATACAAGTTAACAACCACAACTGAGTCCAAAATGTAGGTTGCCAAGTGAGAAATTTGTTCAGTGAGTTTTGCCCCATTTTACAACGTTTCTTGCCACAGTTATTAAGTGAATCACTGCGGTTTATAAATTGGTAACACGGTTGTTAAGTGAATCTGGGTTTCCCAATGACTTTGCTTGTCAGAAGGTCGTAAGTGTACAAAAAACACGGTCGTAAGTCACTTTTTTTCCAGTGCCGTTGTAACTTCGGACAGCCATGAAATGAAATGTTATAAATCAAAGACCACCTGTAGTCAGCTTTGCAAGGGGATTATTCTGCTTGAAGGATTTAAAAAAAAAATCCTTTTTTTCTCTCTTTTTTTCCTCAGGGATCCAGTCCCAGTGTAGCAGTACCAGGATGCTCCGGAATCGGAACAACCAGACAGTTTACACGACAAAGGATAACTCGGGTGAACCTCAGGGACCTCATATTTTGTTTAGAAAATGAGCGAGAGACAAGCCATTCACTATTGCTCTATAAAGCATTCCTTAAGTAGAAGTGGAGAAGATCAAGGTATTTTTTGGCGAAAGAAGAAAAACCCTGGGGACACTTTTTTATATATATTTGCAGATTACGCCTTTTTGTAACAAGCCTATGGGATATTGTTTTAAAATCCAAATCAGAACACCCCATCAACAGCCACCACCCTGAGACAGCCATCTCTTTGCAAGGAGCTCGTTTTTCTATTTCCATTGATCATTAACCCTTTGATGTGAGAGAGATCTCTTTCTTTGACAGTCAGGAGACGTGTAAAGGCCTAAGGAGACAATATGCGGACAGTTGGAAGTTTAACTCATCTCTTTGAGTGGCCTTCTTGTCAAACAAGCCATATTATAGAGACTGAGGGAATCATTAGCAAATAACCAGCTACTCTGTGTCAGATGATCCTGTAGCAATTCAACATTAATTGTGCATTTTATTTCAGTTGTACTTTAACTCAAATCATCTAGGTGTGTGTGTGTATATATATATATATATGTGTGTGTGTATATATATATATATATATATATGCCTACAGCAGGTGACCTCATTTTACTTTAGCTTTTAAAAGAAGTCAGTTAGCAAAATAAATTGATTTTAATAAATATTTATCTTTTCCTTCCTGCCCGAGATGGTTCAAATTCTACACGGCATTTAATTTTAAGCGTAACCTCAATTCTTTTTTAATCTTGTTATTTTTGCTTATTAGAGGCACCCCACCCAACTCTGAAGACCCACAAAGGAGAGTTCCTTCTGAATGTTTTATCAGCATCTGTACAAAAAAAAAATTAAAAAAGGAAAAAAAGAAATGCATTTATTTGCTATAGTTTGTAAAGCTGTAAAGTTTAAAACAAAAAAACGAAAAACGGGGAAAAAAAAGAAAAATAACTTTTCAGCATAAATATATTTTACTTGCACTGTGTTTTTTAGCGAAAGTGAAAGCTTAGATTAAATAAAAATCAGAGTTGAGAGGAATCATCAAAAAGGCAGTTTTCTCAGTGTGAAATCAAGTGTTGAAAAAAAAATGGTTGGTGTATTTTGTCAGTAATTGTACATAATTTTTTGGCACATAACATTAAAAATGGCTATGTAAACTATAATTATTTTGCTAAAAGACTGTATGCAAAGCTTATGGGCTTACTTTAAAGATGTCCAGAGCAAAATTCCCCTGTTTCTACCTATTTTTTTATTACAAATATACTAATTGGTTCTTTATATTTTCAGAGGTTATTGTATTAAATTGTCTATTGATAGTACTTTTATGACTGTAAATATGTCGGTTTTCTTTGTGTGAACTCTCATGTTAGATTTTCAAGGGCAGGCGCAACTGGGGACCTTCCTTGCGCAAACCCTACCGGAATGAAGGTTTGCTGTGCACGAACTGGCATTGATTTGAACAGAGCCTTGTGCAAGGAGAGTTTCCAGTGCATTTGCACCTTTTCTCCTTTTTTGTGTGTAAAACTGAATGCTGATCAGTATTTTTATCAACATCCAACAAACTGTTACACCTTTTTATTTGTCTTTTAGGGAAAAAAGAGAGAGAGAGAGAGAGAGAGAGAGAGAGAGAGAGAGAGAGAGAGAGAGAGAGAGAGAGAAATCCTGTCTTTCCATTTTTTTTATGTAAATTTTGCACAGTCCCTTGTTCATATGTAAATATTTTACTTTCAAAAATGAAGTTTTTAATTGCTATTGTTTTATATAGGATTGAAAGAAAATTAACTCCTTTATTAAAAACAAATTTATCTGTATCTGACTATGTATTTTGGATCTATAAACTATTTTCGTCTCTGGATTTATTTAAACCCTACCTTTTTTCCCCCCTCCTTTCTTTGCTTTGCTACATAATCAGATTTCTAGAAGAACAGTACTACTTTTTTTGAGTAGTATCTAAAAAGCACAGTTTGAGAGCCCTGTGCCTAAATACAAATGCAAACTGCATTGAGGGAACTTAACTTTTGCACATGGAATAAATTTTTGCCAGTTATATAAACCTTCCAATATTTATTTATTTATTTATTTATTTATTGATGGGATTTATATCCCGCCCTATCTCCCGAAGGACTCAGGGCGGCTAACAACAAAACATATAATAAGTACAGAAATCAAGATAAAAATGAAATTGAGAACATCAGTGCAGTAAATTAAAATTAGAGAATTTAAAAAATGAATTAAAAATACTAAATATAAATTAATTAAAATGCCTGTCAGTCTAGGTCAGCCTGGTGGAACAGGTGTGTTTTGAGGCCGCGGCGAAAGGATTGGAGGTTTTGGGCCATCCGAAGCTCAGGGGGGAGCTGATTCCATAGGGTTGGCGCTCCCACAGAGAAGGCCCTCCCCCTGGGGGTCGCCAGCCGACATTGCTTAGCTGACGGTACCCTGAGGAGGCCTTCTCTGTGTGAGCGTACTGGACGATGGGAATTTGTTCCCGGCAGCAGATGGTCCTGCAAGTATCCCGGACCTAAGCCATGTAGGGCTTTAAAGGTAAGTACCAGCACCTTAAATCTCACCCGGAGGGCAACTGGTAGCCAATGCAGCTCACGCAGGAGGGGTGTAATATGGGAGTATCGGGGAGCTCCCATCACAACCCGTGCAGCTGCATTCTGCACCAGCTGAAGCCTCCGGGTGGTCTTCAAGGGCAGCCCCATGTAGAGAGCATTACAGTAATCAATACGGGAGGTAACGAGTGCGTGGGTGACTGTACGTAGGGCATCTCGGTCCAAAAAGGGGCGCAATTGGTATATAAGACGAATCTGTGCAAATGCCCCCCTAGCCACGGCTCCAATGTGATCTTCAAAACTGAGTCGTGAATCTAGGAGGACGCCCAGATTGCGTGCTCTATCAATGGGAGGTAACATCTCTCCTCCTATAGTCAGAGATGGAACCTCTTGGACTAAACGAGATGACGGTATGTACAGCCACTCAGTCTTGGCCGGGTTGAGTCGAAGCCTGTTTTCTCCCATCCAAATCTGTACCACTTCCAGACAACAGGACATCATATCGAGGGCATCACTGGGTTGGTTCGGGGTGGAGATGAATAGCTGGGTATCATCAGCATATTGATGATATTTCACCCCGAAGCTACGGATGATCTCTCCCAGCGGCTTCATATAGATGTTGAACAGGAGGGGCAAGAGCACCGAACCCTGAGGGACTCCACAATTAAGAGGCCTAGGGCTCGACCTCTGCCCTCCTGCCAACACCGTCTGCGAACGGTCCGAGAGGTAGGAGGAGAACCACCGCAGAACGGTGCCTCCCACTCCCAGCCCCTCAAGACGACGCAGTAAGATACCATGGTCGATGGTATCAAAAGCCGCTGATAGATCTAATAGGACCAGGACAGAGGAATAACCTCTATCTCGGGCCCGCCAGAGATCATTCACCAGCGCGACCAATGCCGTCTCCGTGCTGTGCCCTGGTCTGAAACCCGATTGGTACGGATCTAGATATTCAGCTTCCTCCAGGTTCAAAGGGAGCTGTCGTGCGACCACGCTCTCAACGACCTTCGCAAGGAAGCGAAGGTTGGAGACAGGACGGAAGTTGTTTAAAACAGCTGGGTCCAGTGCCGGTTTCTTGAGGAGGGGCCTTACCACCGCCTCTTTCAAGGCAGCAGGGAAGTACCCTTCACTCAGTGAGGCATTGATAACTGCTAGGAGCCAGCCTCGTGTAACCTCCCGAGATGCATAGACTAGCCAGGAGGGACACGGGTCCAACAAACATGTGGCGGCACTTAGTTTCCCCATGATCTTGTCCACTTCATCCGGAGTCACAGGATCGAACTCTTCCCAAATGTACTCGGCCAACTTCATCGTTTTCCTCTCGTTAGATACTGCCCAGTCAGAGTCCAGACCAGCCCGAATCTGAGCAATTTTGTCCACCAGATATTTACTAAATTCCTCAGCCCGTCTATGTAGGGGGTCCTCTCCCGTTTCTTGACTTAAAAGGGAGCGGACCACTCTAAATAGGGCGGCCGGGCGATTATCAGCGGACGCAATGAGGGTGGTGAAGTAGGCGCGCTTTGCCACCCTCATTGCCACAAGATAGGATCTAGAAAAGGATCTTAACTGTGTTCGGTCAGACTCAGACCGACTGGTTCTCCAAATGCTCTCTAGGCCCCTTCTCTGGCGCTTCATCTCCCGCAGGTCCTTGGAGAACCAAGGAGCGAGTCGGGACTTGCGCCGGGTCAGAGGCCGCAAAGGGACAACGCGGTCGAGCGCCTCCGAAGCAGCCTGTTGCCAGGCATTAACTAAGGACTCGACCGGGTTGTGGGAGAGGGAGGTGGGAATCGGTCCAAGCGCCATCTGGAATTTAACTGGGTCCATCAGGCGCCTGGGGCGGAACCACCTGGTCGGTTCTGCCTCCTGACAGCGGGGGATGATGTGACGGAGGCCCAACCGCAGGAGGTAGTGGTCTGTCCATGAAAGGGGTTGTGATGTTGGAGTAACCCCACCCAGTCCATTTAGCCACTGCCCAGAGACAAAAATAAGATCAGGCATGTTTCCTCCCTCGTGAGTTGGGTCCTGAGTAATTTGAGTCAGGTCCATGGCCGTCATGGAGGCCATGAACTCTCGGGCCACTTCTGATGCACTGCCCAGGGAAGGTAGATTAAAGTCTCCCAGTACCATAAGTTTTGGAAATTCGACCGCCAATCCTGAGATGGCGTCAGGTAGCTTGGGTAGAACCGTTGCTGTGCAGCTTGGAGAGAGGTATACCAGAAGTAGGCCCAACTGACCACCAGGACCCCATCTTAAGAGGAGGGATTCACATCCGTCTATCTGAGGGGCAGTGGCCTCCCGCGGATGGAGGGTCTCTCTGATAACGACCGCCACGCCACCTCCCCTACCCTGAGCTCGAGGTTGATGCAGCACACGGAAACCTGGAGGGGATAAATCAGTCAGAGGGACCCCTCCCTCTGGGCCCAGCCAGGTTTCCGTGATGCATGCCAGGTCTGCGTCTTCCTCCTCGATCAAGTCATGGATGAGGGGAGCTTTATTCACAACAGACCTGGCATTAAAATAGATCAGCCTGAGCTCAGGAGTCAGTCCTCCCTCTTCCCCAGGGCAGCAGGCGAGAGCCAGAGGGTCAGAGCGCGCCACAGCAAGAAGATAGCGTGGGCGTGATCTCAGATTACGATATGGCCCTCTGCTCCTCCATCTGCTGCCATTCCCAATTACTGTGGGGATCGGTATCCCTGTCCCATCCCCCTGGTTTACAAGACTCTCCTCGGCCCTCATATTGCCGCGACCATTGGCCAACCTAGGCTGAGACAGGTCCGGTAGGATCTTCCCCTCAGTTCCTTTTGCATCTGTACTTTGGTCAGCAAGATTTAGTGATTAGAACCGGGTTGACAGTACTCCAAATGATGCTTTTGAGTTTTCGAAGCCCTTGGAAATTACCAATATTCCATAATATGTTGACAGCCTCTAGAGACTTGGGAGAAATTAAGATATGGGACCTTCCTTCCTTCCTTCCTTCCTTCCTTCCTTCCTTCCTTCCTTCCTTCCTTCCTTCCTTCCTTCCTTCCTTCCTTCCTTCCTTCCCTCCCTCCCTCCCTCCCTCCCTCCCTCCCTCCCTCCTTCCTTCCTTCCTTCCTTCCTTCCTTCCTTCCTTCCTTCCTTCCTTCCTTCCTTCCTTCCTTCCTTCCTTCCCTTCCTTCCATCTGGTCTAGTGGTTAAGGTAGCAACTAGAACCCGGGAGTAACCATGAGTTCTAGTCCTGCCTTAGCTATGAATGCCAGCTGGATGATTTTGGACCAATCACCAGAAGACGGGAAGTTCTAGTCCCGCCTTAGACGTGAAAGCCTAAGCGACCTTGTGCCAATTACTCTCTCAGCCCAACCCACCTGCATGGATTGTCATTGTGGAGAAAATAGGAGGAGGAAGGTATGCTGGTTATGCTTGCCGCCTTGTAAAAATAATAAAGGTAGGATATAAATATTTTAAAAAAATAAATCCAGGTTTTAATAGTTTAAGGCATTTATTTAGCTCACTAAGATTGATTTTAAAGTTGGAATGGAAAGGCTTACAAACTCTGCACCAGAAAACTCCCTTGACAATAACACCCTAAGATATTTAACATCTTGAATTTATTTTCCTATATTTGAATATCTTAACACTTGAAATATTGCATCCAGTTTTGGTCACCATGGTATCAAAATGATGTTGAGACTAGAAAGAGTGCAGAGAAGAGCAACAAAGTTGATTAGGGAACCAGAGATTAAAACATGAAGAACAGTTGCAGGAATTGGGTGTCTAGCTTAATAAAAAAGAAGGACTAGGGGTGACATGATAGTAGTGTTCCACTATCTAAAGGGGTGTGTGTGGTCAAATTATTCTCCAAAGCAATGGATGGAAACTAATCAAGGAGAGAAGCAACTTAGAACTTAAGAATTTTCCTGACAGAACAATTAATCGGTGGAATGGCTTGCTTCCAGATGTTGTGGATGCTCCAACACTGAAGAAAAGATTGGGCAACTATCTGAAGTGGTGTAGAGTTTCCTGCTTGAACAGGGGGTTGGACTAGAAGACCTCCAAGGTCTCTTCCAACTGGTATTCCGCTAACACTTATTCTGCTGATAAAGATAGGCCTGGTGATACAGACAGCAGTCCCTACCTCCTAAACTCCGGAATCCTATTCTGCATCCAACGTTCTGCTGGTTCCACTTTGTATTTGTTATCCTATTTATCTTAAGGCTGCTAAAAGCAACATAAATAATGGAAAATATTCTTATAGCAGGAAACAAAAGGGACTCCAAGTTCCCTCTCACAATTTCTGTTTTCGAGCCAGGTTTCACCTAATCTGTACTTGTGCCTTTGGTTTTTCCTGCCTAGGTGTAAAACACTGCTTTTCTCTACATTAAATTTCATTTGTCTGCCCCACCTTCTACCTGGCCGCCCTTCAGGTGGATGAAGAGAGCTGTTGTGTCTCCTCGAAGTCTTCTGCAGGCACAACATTTCTATTCCTCATCAGATTTTCTTTCTAGGCCTCTGCTGGTTTTACTGGCGGTTTTCTAGATACATTGCAATTCACCAATGTCTTTTCTAAAATATCCCCAGAAGGGATTCCAGTAACATAGCGAGTTTCTGAAACACAGTTGTTCCTTCACTCGCTGGAGACACTGTTTTGAGTTGCTTGTTAGAAACAACCAGAAAGCAGAAATGTGAACCTATGTATCTCTTGGAAATTCGTTGCTGAGATAAGATGCTGGTAAGGCTCTTCTCAACTTGCCCAGCTGTTTTGGTTCCAACTTCTGATGAAGTGGCTTTTGAATTGCAGACATGTCTTATGCAATTATGCTTCTTCAGAAGCAGAAAACCTGTCTCACAAGAGTATCACTTGGCAGAGAGGCAGACAGAACAACAATAACAGTGGGAAGGGACCCTGGAGGTCTTCTAGTCTTCTAGTCCACAAGCAGAAGACCGTACACCATTCTAGACAAATGGTTGTTCAATCTCTTCTTAAGAACTTCCAGTGTTGGAGGATTTACAACTTCTGGAGGCAGATTGTTCCACTGATTAATTGTTCTAACTGTCAGGAAATTTCTCCTTAGTTCTAGGTTGCTTCTCTCCTTGATCAGTTTCCATCCGTTGCTTCTTGTCCTGCCTTCAGGCGCTTTGGAGAATAGCTTGACTCCCTCTTCTTTGTGGCAGCCCCTGAGATACTGGAACACTGCCATCATGTCCCCCCTCGTCCTTCTCTTCATTAAACTAGACATACCCAATTCCTGCAATGGTTCTTCATATGTTTTAGCCTCCAATCCCCTAATCGTCTTTGTGATTCTTCTCTGACAGTCATCTTAACCCCAGAAAATTCTTCCTGGAACTGCTGGAAGTGATAATACCAATATACAAAAGAGTCACAGATACCGAGCTTCACGTTGCAGTCACACCAGCCAATATTATGCTTCAAAAGTAGGAGAAAGGAAATTTATTTACTTATAATTATTAAACTTCTATGCTGCCCATCTCTCCAAGGCGAAAATGCCGTATAAAACACTAAAACTATAAATAAGAAACATACATTTAGTGAAGCAATTAGTGAAGTTAAACTGCTGTAGAATCCAACATAAAAAAGATTAAAAATCTGAAAGACATAAACACATTTTTTTTTAAAAAAAAAGACTGAAAACTTGCCAAAAGGAATTGGCTTACATTCAAAATCAGGCTTGTCATAAAAACTGAGAATGCTGGGTTTCCTTAAAGTTGGACGAGCATCTTTTATCATATGGAGAAATATTTCCAGATGTTCCAATTGGAATATGGAGATCTGCTAGAAACAGCTTATCAAGCGCCAGCCAGATTAAATCTATTTGCAGACTGAGCCCATTTTTTTCCAGAATGTTTTGCGGTTATCCAAGAAGACAATTACTCAATATAAAGGGGAAAAATAAGAATAGCTTTAAGGTTGAAAAATGAGAAAAGAATTTAATCTGTCTTCCCTATTACAATGGGAAAGCAGGGTTAAGTTGCAGGTCCCATTAGGGATGTATAACAAAGTCTTCTTGGTTGTGGTCCCTTATGGAACACCATTTCCCCAAAGGTATGATTGACCCCCATTTTGTTCCTTTTTCAAAAGGTCCTGAAGACATGATTTTGTCACTGGGCCTGGGGACCCCATATGGAAATGGACCTGATCAAATGGTTATTATTATTATTTTTATTATTTATTTAACTTATATACCGCCCTATTCCCGTAGGACTCAGGGCGGTTTACAGGGTAATTAAAATCATACCATACAAAAGTTAAAAAAAATAAAACAGTTAATTAAAATAGTTAATTAAATTTAGGGCCCAAAATTTAAAAAGTTAAAACATTAAAACCCAATTAAAACCCCTCAGTCTAGGCCCGACAGCTCAAAGAGCCAAGTTTTCAGGTCCCGGCGGAATGAGTGGAGGTCGGAGGCAGTCCTAAGTTCCATCAGAAGTTGGTTCCAGAGGGCAGGCGCACCCACAGAGAAGGCCCTCTCTCTGGGAGTCACCCGCTGGCAATCCTTTACTGGCGGTACCCTAAGAAGGCCCTCCCTGTGGGAGCGCACAGGATGATGGGAAGTTGATGCCGGCAGCAGGTGTTCCCTCAGATAATCCGGACCCAAGCCATTTAGGGCTTTATAGGTCGTCACCAGCACCTTGAATCTCACTCGGAAGGCAACCGGAAGCCAATGCAGCTCGCGGAGAAGAGGTGTTACACAGGAGTATCGGGGAACTCCCATCACAACTTGCGCGGCTGTATTCTGCACCAGTTGAAGCCTCTGAGTGGTCCTCAAGGGCAGCCCCATGTAGAGAGCGTTGCAGTAGTCTAACCGGGAGGTCACGAGCGCATGGGTGACTGTGCGTAGGGCATCTCGGTCCAGATAGGGCCGCAACTGGCACACCAGTTGAACCTGGGCAAAAGACCCCCTGATCTTCAAAGTTGAGCCATGAGTCCAGGAGGATGCCCAAGTTGCAAGCCCTATCAACGGGGGGGTAACACCTCACCCCCCATCCTTAATGATGGAACAAACTGGTTAACCCAAGATGCCGGTACGTACAGCCACTCATTCTTGGCAGGGTTGACACGAAGCCTGTTTCTCCCCATCCAAACCCGGACCTCCTCCAGGCAACGGGACATCACGTCGAGGGCATCACTGGGTTGGTTCGGGGTGGAAAGAAAAAGTTGGGTATCATCAGCATACTGATGATACCCCACCCCGAAACCACGAATGAGCTCGCCCAGCGGCTTCATATAGATGTTGAACAGGAGGGGAGAGAGGACCGACCCCTGAGGAACTCCACAAACGAGAGACCTCGGGGCGGACCTCTGCCCTCCCGTCAACACCGACTGCGAGCGGCCCAGGAGATAGGAGGAGAACCACTGTAAAACAGTGCCTCCCACTCCCAACCCCCTGAGACGCCGCAGTAGGATACCACGGTCGATGGTATCAAAAGCTGCTGAGAGGTCTAATAGGACTAGGACAGAGGAACATCCCCTGTCCCGAGCCCGCCAGAGATCATTCACCAGCGCGACCAATGCCGTCTCCGTGCTGTACCCGGGCTTGAAGCCCAATTGGTACGGGTCAAGATAATGGTTGGTTTGATTGTGTTGCTGCTGCCATGGGGGTGAGTGTTAAGTGGGTATTTATGTTTTTTTTAATGTTGTGGATTTTATGTTGCAAGCTGTCTGGCGTCACCCATTTGTGAGTTGGCCATATAAATTTGTTAAATGAACAAACAAATAAACTGATCTGGCTAGAACGTATATTGGAGACCACTGAGAAATGTAGGCGAGGCTAGAGAGAAGAACACGACTAGCAAACACTCTTTTTTCTTTTAACAATCCTGTAATTCCTTGCATGGGGGTGGATTTGGGGCAACTAAACAGAGCCAAAGTGTTTACTGGCTGGATGCCCTTCCTGACACCTACACGGAGTTTGCAACAGACAATAACTCATTGCGCCCACAGAGAGAAATACAGTAGCAACATTAGCAAAAACACTGGCTAGGAGAAATACTGTGGACATAGTATGCTTGGACTTCAGTAAGGCATTTGTCAAAGCAGATCACATCCTACTTCTTGGTAAGATAGAATAAGGTGGGATAGACAGTACCACCACTAGATTGATTTGCAACTGGCTGACTAACCACACTGAGCATGTAATCCTCAATGGAATTACATTAACATGGAAGGAAGCCTGCAATGGACTGCCTCAAGGTTCTGTTTTAGGCCCAGTACTCTTCAATATCTTTATAAATGATTTAGATGAGGGGATGGAAGGGGAGCTTATTCAATTTACAGATGTCACCAAGCTGGGAGGAATTGCTAGCACTTTGGAAGATAGACTCAAGATTCAGAAGGATCTTGACCAACTTGAACATTGGGCCTTCTACAAAAGTGGTGAGAAAATAGAAAAACCATACGCATGGGTATGGAATAGGTGCGGTGGTGGGATTCAGCCAGTTCGCACCATTTCAGCAGAACCGGTAGCTAATTCTTTTGTTGCCCAGGCCCAGAATGGACTTCTGGAAGCAGCATCCACACAGAGAACCGGTTGTTCACCTACAGTATTTGAATCCCACCACTGAATAGGTGGTACCTGGCTCAACAGAAGCAACTGAGAGACGGATCTAAGTTCTAGGTTCTAAATCCTAAACTTCTGACATGAAAACTGGAGGAAGCTTTTGTGAAGCCAGCAAAAAACATAGTTTGACTCGGAACAGAAAGTGGTTTTTATGGCTTTCTCTTTACGATCTGTATCCTACACAATTAAAATGAAATAAAATCAGATCATTGGAAGAGAGACTTTATCTTCCATTTCTTTGAAAGCCTGGAAACCTTACCTGAACTTTTTGCTGAAGGAAGAAACAAACGAAACGCTGATTTAGGGATCTGAAGTTTGAAAAAAGATGTGAGTTAAATAAAGGGGTTGAAAGGCTTTATGGACCATCCAAGGAGGTAGGAAAAGTAAAAAGTTGATAAAAATCTATTGAAAAGAAGTTCAAAAGTAATTTATTTCTTGAACTTTTGTTTTATTTCTGTCTTCCATTTTTTCTTGTATTTTTTCCTCTTTCTTTTTCTTTTTTTATTGTTATGCAAAGCAGACCTTTCTCTTCTTTCTTTCTTTCTTTCTTTCTTTCTTTCTTTCTTTCTTTCTTTCTTTCTTTCTTTCTTTCTTTCTTTCTTTCTTTCTTTCTCTTTTGATATTGCACAACTCCATGACATCACCTAGAAAAGGTGCCCTTTGAAGACTTAAAAATGGATTAAAGCAAGGTGGGTCATCCTGCAGATTATTTGTTCTTAAGCATGGATAGCTATTATTGTTGTTACTGGCTTTGGGCTGAAGCACAGATAGCTATTATTTCTATCATTGGCTTATGTTGGAACTCTTATATTTTAGCAAGAAAGGAACTCAGTGACTGACAGATATGAACTTGGAGAACAATCATATAAAGATACAACATGGAAGGAAAAATTAGGACAGTAGAGCAACAAACAAACAAACAAACTCAGGTAGTAGTTTTTTAAGGAGCAATTCATAAACACAACCAGCTGGGATAAAAGCAGTTCAAGTAGTCCCATAAAATAGCTATAGAGATGACAGTAATGGAGAGTCCAAAATGAATTATTTCTCTGCCAGGAAGATGAAATAACCCTCCTGTTCATCTCTTCTCTTCCTGGATTGGATGAGACAGCCCTAGATGACTAGGGCCGGACAGACTTTTGCAACCTACATCTTGTAGCTATGGATGTCAATCAAGAAACGTAGATGAGGATGATGACCAAGACTCATAGCAGGGTTGACTTCTTGGTCAGTGTTTCTCAACCTCGGCAACTTGAAGATGTGTGGACTTCAACTCCCAGAATTCCACAGCCAGCATGAGAATTCTGGGAATTGAAGTCCACATATCTTCAAATTGCCAAGGTTGAGAAACATTGCCTAGTCTAGAGAAAAGAAGAACTAGAGGGGACATGATAGCAGTGTTCCAATATTGGAGGGGATGCCACAAAGAAAAGGGAGTCAAGCTATTCTCCAAGGCACGTGAAAGCAGGACAAGAAGCAACGGATGGAAACTGATCAAGGAGAGAAGCAACCTAGAACTAAGGAGAAACTTCCTGACAGTGAGAACAATTAATCAGCGGAATGGCTTACCTTCAGAAGCTGTGGGTGCTCCATCACTGGGGGCCTTTAAGAAGAGACTGGACAGTCTTTGCCTAAAATGATATAGGGTCTCCTGATTGAGCAGGATGGTGGACTAAAAGACCCCCAAGGTCCCTTCCAACTCTGTTATGCTGTCTTAGACTGATTGGAGGGAGTAGTCTCGATACAGGCTGATCACCAAAAGCAAACCCATCCTTTGTCAATTACATATCAAGAATTACCTGGGATTAATTACTTGTAATTGCTAGTTACAGTGGCTATAGCCATTTCACTGGTTACTAAATTACTCAACCAAACAGTACATCAAATCAGGAAAAGGGCCCTGCTTTAGACAATATATTAAGCCAAAAAAATCCCAAACAAATAAACAAACAGGGTCTTCACTTTGCATGAACGCAGCTACTTTTTCCCCCCAAGGGAGGGCTTTGCATTTTTAATACATGTATACATAAATAAACAATGTAAATATGTATTTATAGCACTTCATATTTATGTCTGTAGTACCTCAGGTTGCCGGTAGGTGGTGCTATCAGCCCAGTTATCAAAAGCAAGGACGCTCTAGTCTACATCCTTGTTGAATAAGCTACAGCTTTCCAAAAACCGAAGAGAAAGTTGTGCTGGAGGGGAAAAAACTCAAATTATTCCTATATAGAAGGGATAGCCAACCTTGTAGCTTTTGGAGGCTATACTTAATAATGGCTGAGGCCACCTCACACACATGACTGGGATTCTAATTTTCCAGCTCTTCCTTTTCTGAGTTGAGGAAGCTGGATAGCTATGTCTTAACTTATATTTTTTTTAAAAAAGCACTAAGTTTATCTAAGAATTGGTGAATATCCATCACAAAATGGCAAGAAACAGGGATTTGGCCCTTTATGGTGATTAGAAATTGGGAAGACTATGTAGAAAGCTTGACGTTGTAAGGGAAAGGTCTTCCTGAGGATGACCCTGAAAGAAGGGACCTTGGAGGTCTTCTAGCCCAACCCCTTCGCCAAGCAGGAGACTCTATACCAGGGGTAGGCAACCTTGGCTCTAGAGCCGAGGTTGACTACCCCTGCCCTATACCATTTGGATAAGTGGCTGTTCAGTCTCTTCTTGAAAGCCTCCAGTGATGAAACACCCACAGCTTCTGGAGGCAAGTTGTTCCGCTGGTTAATTGTTCTCACGATCAGGAGATTTTCTCTTTAGTCCTGAGTTGGAAAGAAAAACTCACCAGAAGATCTTCTCTTTTTAGCAGACCTGATTGCAAGATTTCCCAACCTTGGCAACCTTAAAATGTTTGGACTGGGAACTGATGTCCACACATCTTGAAGACACCTACATCGAGAAAGAAGATTGCTATGCCCTTTGTATGTTTAACAGGCTTCACTGATGGAGATGAAGAAAAAACAAATTGCTCTGGTTATACTAAAAGGTGACTTCCATGGTTGAAAGAAAAATCAGGTCCAATTCCAAGCCGGGAATAAAAAATGGAGGTTGTCTGCTTAGGAAAGAAGGTTCTAGTTCATTGAGAAGAAGAACGAGCAAGAGCATGCAGTTCTGGGACAGCTGACAAAATGGCTGAGTGAGCGGATGGGTTTTTATGGGGCTCTGAGACTTTGAAGTGGAAAGGTTTCTGGGTTGTGCAATGAGGTTGGCTTTTGTGTCTTTTGCTAGTTTGAAGAGTGTGTTGAGTTAATCCTATTATGTCTTAAAGGTCCTGTCCTTAGTTTTTGGGTGGGGGAATGTAAATTCTTAATCCCATCAGCTGTGGGGGGCTGAAGGTGTTTTGTTTATGAATAGATTGGCCCAGTCTTTCTGAATGGATTAGAAAATCTGCATTCCTAAAGGGTTTCTTAATTTGAAGCTGTTTTCCTGTGGCTGCTTTCTGCCTTTGTCAGATTTTTTTTCTCCATTTCTCCTTCAGGGGAAATGTTCTCTCCTGCCTCTTTTTAATAAGAATAAAGAATATTTTAATTGGGGGAGGGGCTTCCTACCCCACCAACCTCCTCATTGTCTTGAATTGCTTCCATTTGGCCATCAAAATAATAGCAGTTAGGTTTATATACTGAACTATAGTGCTTTACAGCACTCTCTGGATGGTTTACAATGTACCGGTAAGCATCATTTGCATATTGCCCCAAACAATCTGGATCCTCATATTACTGACCTCAGAAGGATGGAAGGCTGAGTTAATATAAAAAATAATTGTTGTTGATAATCACTGATTGAATTGTTTCCCCCCCCCACCTTTCCCCTTCTTATCTTGCTCAATAGTAGTAACTGTGAGAGGGATCTCGGAGTCCTAGTGGACAATCACTTAAATATGAGTCAGCAGTGTGCTGCAGCTGCCAAAAAAAAAAAGCCAACACAGTGCTAGGCTGCATTAACAGAGGGATAGAATCAAGATCCCCCTTCATGGATTACTGCCTTGTCGTGGCGAAGGGGCTTGCATAATTCAATGAAGCTATGAGCTATGCCGTGCAGGGCCACCCAAGACGGACAGGTCATAGCAGAGAGTTCTGACAAAACGTGATCCACTGGAGAAGGAAATGGCAACCCACTCCAGTATCTTTGCCATGAAAACCCTATGGACAGTACCAAAAGGCAAAACGATATGACGCTGGAAGATGAGCCCCTCAGGTCGGAAGGCGTCCAATATGCTACTGGGGAAGAGCAGAGGGCTAGTACTAGTAGCGCCAGAAAGAATGAAGCGACTGGGCCAAAGCCGAAAGGACGCTCAGCTGTGGATGTGTCTGGTGGTGAAAGGAAAGTCCGATGCTGTAAAGATTTTTTCTCCATAGGAACCTGGAATGTAAGATCCATGAATCAAGGAAAGCTGGACGTGGTCAAACAAGAGATGACAAGACTAAACATTGACATCTTAGGTATCAGCGAACTAAAATGGACAGGAATGGGTGAATTTAATTCAGATGACCATCAGGTATACTACTGCGGGCAAGAATCCCTCAGAAGAAATGGAGTAGCCTTCATAGTCAATAAAAAAATAGGAAAAGCAATACTGGGATACAATCCTCAAAATGACAGAATGATCTCAGTTCGAATCCAAGGCAAACCATTCAATATCACAGTAGTCCAAGTCTATGCCCCAACCACCGGTGCTGAAGAGGATGAAATTGACCGGTTCTATGAAGCCCTACAGCACCTTATAGAACTAACACCCAGAAATGATGTCCTTATCATCATGGGGGATTGGAATGCTAAAGTAGGAAGCCAAAAGATAACTGGAATAACAGGCAAGTTTGGCCTTGGAGTACAAAATGAAGCAGGGCACAGGCTGATAGAATTTTGTCAAGAGAATACGATGGTCATAGCAAACACTCTTTTCCAACAACCCAAGAGACGGCTTTACACATGGACATCACCAGACGGTCAACACAGAAATCAGATTGACTATATGCTCTGCAGCCAAAGATGGAGAAGCTCTATACAGTCAGTAAAAACAAGACCAGGAGCTGACTGTGGCTCAGACCATGAGCTTCTCCTTGCAAAGTTTAGGCTTAAATTAAAGAAAGTAGGGAAAAGCGCTAGGCCAGTCAGGTATGAATTAAATCATATCCCTGTTGAATATACAGTAGAGGTGACAAATAGATTTAAGGAATTAGATCTGATAGACAGAGTGCCTGAAGAACTATGGACAGAGGTTCGCAACATTGTACAACAGGTAGCAACCAAAACCATCCCAAAGAAAAAGAAATGCAAGAAAGCAAAATGGCTGTCTGAGGAAGCTTTGCAAATAGCTGAGGAAAGGAGGGAAGCGAAAGGCAAGGGAGAAAAAGAAAGATATGCCCAATTAAATGCAGAATTCCAAAGAATAGCTAGAAGAGATAAGAATGCCTTCTTAAATGAACAATGCAAAGAAATAGAAGAAAACAATAGAATAGGGAGGACCAGAGATCTTTTCAAGAAAATTGGAGAGATGAAAGGAACGTTTCATGCAAAAATGGGCATGATAAAGGACCAAAATGGCAGGGACCTAACAGAGGCTGAAGAGATTAAGAAGAGGTGGCAAAATTACACAGAAGAACTATACAAGAATGAGCTTAACGTCCCTGATAATCACAATGAGGTGGTCACTGACCTCGAGCCAGACATCCTAGAATGTGAAGTGAAGTGGGCCTTAGAAAAGCTGAGCAACAACAAAGCTAGTGGAGGTGACAGTATTCCAGCTGAGCTATTCAAAATCTTAAAAGACGATGCAGTAAAAGTGCTACACTCAATTTGCCAGCAAATTTGGAAAACTCAACAGTGGCCACAGGATTGGAAAAGATCAGTTTACATTCCAATTCCAAAGAAAGGCAGTGCCAAAGAATGTTCAAACTATCGCACCATTTCACTCATTTCTCATGCTAGTAAAGTTATGCTTAAAATTCTACAAGCTAGACTCCAGCAGTATGTGGATAGAGAACTACCAGAAGTACAGGCAGGATTTCGAAGAGGCAGAGGAACTAGAGATCAAATTGCTAACATACGCTGGATCATGGAGAAAGCTAGAGAGTTCCAGAAAAACATCTACTTCTGCTTCATTGACTATGCTAAAGCCTTTGATTGTGTGGATCATAACAAACTCTGGCAAGTCCTTAAAGAGATGGGCATACCAGACCATCTTATTTGTCTCTTGAGAAATCTATATGCGGGCCAAGAAGCAACAGTGAGAACTGGACACGGAACCACTGATTGGTTCCAAATTGGGAAAGGAGTCCGGCAAGGCTGTATACTGTCGCCTTGCCTATTTAACTTATATGCAGAGCACATCATGAGAAAGGCAGGGCTAGATGAATCAAAAGTTGGAATTAAGATTGCCGGAAGAAACATCAACAACCTAAGATATGCAGATGATACCACTCTAATGGCAGAAAGTGAAGAAGAACTAAAGAGCCTCTTGTTGCGGGTGAAGAAGGAGAGTGCAAAAGTTGGGTTGAAACTAAACATTAAGAAAACCAAGATCATGGCATCTGGCCCTCTCAATTCCTGGCAAATAGAGGGGGAAGAAATGGAGGTAGTGACAGATTTTATTTTCCTGGGCTCCAAGATCACTGCAGATGGGGACTGTAGCCAAGAAATTAAAAGACGCTTGCTCCTCGGGAGGAAAGCCATGACAAATCTAGACAGCACACTAAAAAGCAGAGACATCACCCTGTCAACAAAAGTGCGTATAGTCAAGGCTATGGTCTTCCCAGTTGCAATGTATGGCAGTGAAAGCTGGACCATAAGAAAGGCTGAGCGCCAAAGAATTGAAGCCTTTGAACTATGGTGCTGGAGAAGACTCCTGCGAGTTCCTTGGACTGCAAGGCGATCAAACCGGTCAGTCCTAGAGGAGATCAACCCTGACTGCTCTTTAGAAGGCCAAATCCTGAAGCTAAAACTCAAATACTTTGGCCACCTAATGAGAAGGAAGGACTCGCTGGAGAAGAGCCTAATGCTGGGAAAGGTTGAGGGCAATAGAAGAAGGGGACGACAGAGAAGGAGGTGGCTGGATGGAGTCATTGAAGCAGTAGGCGTGAGCTTAGATGGACTCCAGAAGATGGTAGAGGACAGGAAGGCCTGGAGGAACATTGTCCATAGGGTCGCGATGGGTCGGACACGACTTCGCAACTAACAACAACAACAAGAATCAAGATCACGTGACGTATTAATACCACTTTACAATGCCTTGGTAAGGCCACACTTGGAATACTGCATCCAGTTTTGGTCACCACGATGTAAAAAAAGATGTCGAGACTCTGGAAAGAGTACAGAGAAGAGCAACAAGGATGATTAGGGGACTGGAGACTAAAACATATAAGGAACGGCTGCTGGAATTGGGTATGTCTAGTTTAATGAAGAGAAGGATGAGGGGTGACATGATAGCAGTGTTCCAATATCTCAGGGGCTCCCCCAAAGAAGAGGGAGTCAGGCTATTCTCCAAAGCTCCCAAAGGCAGGACAAGAAGCAATGGATGGAAACTAGTCAAGGAGAGAAGCAACCTAGCACTAAGGAGAAACTTCCTGACAGTTAGAACAATTAATCAGTGGAACAACCTGCCTCCAGAAGCTGTGAATGCTCCAACACTGGAAGTTTTTAAGAAGAGACTGGACAGCCATTTGTCCAAAATAGGGTTTCCTGCCTGAGCAGGGGGTTGGACTAGATGACCTCCAAGGTACCTTCCAACTTATTATTATTATTATTATTATTATTATTATTATTATTATTATTATTATTATTATTATTATTATTATTATTATTATTATTATTATTATTAATATCTTTTTAGTGTATATCTCAAGCCCAGTCTACAAATTTTATGTATATGATGTAAAGCCAGCTAATTTAAAACAGGATGATCGCAAACTTTATTCATATAGAACTTTAGATTATTTTTTAGAATTTCTACAGTGTTACTTGTGTATTTCCCCCCCCATTTTTTTGAAAAAGGCTTTTAAAATAAATATTGCTATTATTTACTATTTTATTATTTACTGTGATTTACTATTTTTTTAAAGGCAAGGCATTCTGGGGATCAGAGAACAGAATATCAACATGTACTAATAAATACATGTTCAAAAGAAAATGTGGGTTCAAATGAAATTTCCTTCCTTTTTTTGCGGGGGGGGGGGGGGCTGAACAATTAAGCTAAAATGCGAATTTCAGCTTGTTTGAAAGAGAAGGGTTTTTTTATGACAATGATTATATTTTCCCAACATGTTTGACTTGGTTACCAAATTAATAAAATCTTCTAATTTGCATAAAGGTTTGAATCTTCAGTCTATCAAGTGTATTAAGTTTACACATCAAGCTAAGCCATAAAATAAATATCCAAGGTTAGTTTGTGGAGCAAAAGCAGCTGCAAGATGTTTTACTAAACCAGTTAAGCATATTGTATAAATCCAGCCATGGATTGGCCTACACAAACTTTTTTCCATCTGAATATACATAAGGAGATTTTAAGGAATAGAATAGAATAGAATAGAATAGAATAGAATAGAATAGAATAGAATAGAATAAAATAGAATAGAATAGAAATGGAAGGGACCTTGGAGGTCTTCTAGTCCAGCCCTCTACTCAAGCAGGGGGACCTATCCCATCTCAGACAGGTGATCGTCCAGTCCCTTTTTTAAAATTTCCAGCAATGGATCGCCCAAGATTTCTGAGGGTAAGCTGTTCCACTGGTTGATTGTCCTCACTATCAGGAAGTTTCTGCTTAATTCCAGGTTGCTTCTCTCTTTGATCAGCTTCCAACCATTGTTTATTGTCTTTAACCTCTGGAGCAGGCGTGTCAAACTCACAACATCATGTGACATTATGCAACGTATCGCGACTTTGTCCCCATTGCCGGCAATGGGGTGGGCGTGGTTTCAGCATGACGTATCCGGCCCAGAGGCCAGCAGTTTGACATGCCTGCTCTGGAGGCTTAGAACATAGAATAATAAGGTTGGGCCTTCTAGTCAACCCCGCCTGATCATGCAGGAGATCCTATACTATTGCAGACAAATGGCTATCCAATCTCTCCTTAAAAACCTCCAGTGATGGAACATCACACCTTCTGAAGGCAAGCCATTGCATTGATTGTTTTCACTGTCAGGAAATTTCTTCTAACTTCTAGTTGGACCTCTCTTTAATGATCTTCCACCTATTACTTCTTCCCTTACATGCTGTGGAGAATAGGTTGGCCCTTCTTCTCCATGACAGATCTTCAAGTACAGGGGCTGTCACATTCATACATCACTGAAGGTTTTCCAAAAGAGACTGGACAGCCATTTGTCCAAAATGGTATCTGATCTTCTGTTTTAGCAGAGGCTTGGATTAGAAGACCTCCAAGGTCCTTCCAACTCTGTAATACTGTTCCTATTAAACTGAGGAAAAGAAAATCTCTAAGTAATATTCTCTCTCACAAGGCAGAACGTATAAAATTCAGATTAGGGTGGATGTCCACCATCCTAATGTGGGAAGAATCCAGAGAAAGAAATATTGGGGGAAATATTAAAAAGGCAGAATATTTATTTATTTTATTTATTTTATCACATTTGTATACCGCCCTTTCCCTGAGGACTCAGGGCGGTTTACAGGGAATTAAAAATCAAAACATACAAAAGTTAAAAACCAGTTAAAAAATATTAAATTCACCCTGTACACTTAAAAACCCCAGTTAAAATTTTCTCCTCAGCCTGGGCCCGGGAGCTCAAAGAGCCAGGTCTTCAGGCCCCGGCGGAATGATCGGAGGTCGGGGGCAGTCCTCAGCTCCACCGGCAGCTGGTTCCAGAGGGCAGGCGCTCCCACTGAGAAGGCCCTATCCCTGGGTGTCACCCGCCGGCAATCTCTCACCGGCGGAACCATGAGCAGACCCTCCCTGTGGGAGCGCACTGGGCGAAGGGCGTTTGATGCCGGCAGCAGGTGTTCCCTCAAATAACCCAGACCCAGGCCATGTAGGGCTTTATAGGTGATAACCAGCACCTTGAATTTCACCCGGAGGGCAACCGGAAGCCAATGCAGCTCGCGGAGTAGAGGTGTTACATGGGAGTATCGGGAAACCCCCATTACAACTCGCGCGGCCGCATTCTGCACCAGTTGAAGCCTCCGAGTGGTCTTCAAGGGCAGCCCCATGTAGAGAGCGTTACAGTAGTCCAAACGGGAGGTCACAAGCGCATGAGTGACTGTGCGTAGGGCGTCTCGGTCCAGATAGGGACGCAACTGGCGCACCAGGCGAACCTGTGCAAAAGCCCCCCTGGTCACGGCTCCTATGTGATCTTCAAAATTGAGCCGTGAATCCAGGAGGACGCCCATGTTGCGAGCCCTATCAACGGGGGGTAACACCTCACCCCCCATCGTTAGAGGTGGAATAACTTGGTTAACCCGAGACGCCGATATGCACAGCCACTCAGTCTTGGCGGGATTGAGACGAAGCCTGTTTCTCCCCATCCAGACCTGAACCGCCTCCAGGCACCGGGACATCACGGAGAGGGCATCACTGGGTTGGTTCGGGGTGGAAAGAAAAAGTTGGGTATCATCAGCGTACTGGTGATACCCCACCCCAAAACCACGAATGATCTCGCCCAGCGGCTTCATGTAGATGTTGAACAGGAGAGGCGAGAGAACCGACCCCTGAGGAACTCCACAAATGAGAGACCTCGGGGCGGATCTCTGCCCTCCTGTCAACACCGACTGCGAGCGGCCCTGGAGGTAGGAGGAGAACCACCGTAGAACGGTGCCTCCCACTCCCAACCCCCTGAGACGCCGCAGCAGGATACCATGGTCGATGGTATCGAAAGCCGCTGAGAGATCTAATAGGACCAGGACAGAGGAGCAACCCCTGTCCCTAGCCCTCCAGAGATCATTCACCAGCGCGACCAATGCCGTCTCCGTGCTGTGTCCGGGCCTGAAGCCCGATTGGTACGGGTCCAGATAATCAGTTTCCTCCAGGAACAGAGGGAGCTGATGCGCCACCACACTCTCAACAACCTTCGCCAGAAAGCGAAGGTTGGAGACTGGACGATAGTTGTTTAAAACAGCCGGGTCCAAAGTAGGCTTCTTGAGGAGGGGTCTCACCACCGCCTCCTTCAAGGCGGCAGGGAAGACACCCTCCTTCAAAGAAGCAGTTATTACTGTATGGAACCAGCCTCGTGTTCCCTCCCGAGCCGCATAAGCTAGCCAGGAGGGGCACGGATCCAACAAACAGGTGGTGGAGCTCAGTCTCCCCATGATCCTGTCCACATCATCAGGGGAAACAGGGTCGAACTCAGTCCAGATAACATGCTCAAGACCGCCTGATTCCTCCACATCAGACTCTGCCCAGTCAGAGTCCAGGCCGGTCCAGATCCGAGCGATTTTGTCCGCCAGATGATGACTAAACTCCTCGGCTCATCCCTGCAAGGGATCCTCTCTCACCTCCTGGTTAAGGAGGGAGCGAGTCACCCTAAACAGGGCGGCCGGGCGATTATCTGCGGACGCGATAAGGGCGGCAAAGTAGTTAGACTTCGCCGTCCTTATCGCCGCAAGATAAGACCTTATAAAGGTTCTTAACTGCAATCGGTCGGATTCGGATCGGCTGGATCTCCAACCACTCTCTAGACCTCGTCTCCGACGCTTCATCTCCCGGAGCTCCACAGAGAACCATGGGGCCCAGCGGGATCTGCGCCGAGTCAGAGGTCGCATGGGTACAACGCAGTCGAGTGCCCTGGTGGCAGCCGTTTCCCAGGCCTCCACCAGAGCATCGACTGGGCTGTGGGTAAGGGTGATAGGTATCGGCCCAAGCGCCCTCTGGAACCGGTCCGGGTCCAGATCATCCAACCACTGTCCAGACAGGAACACCAGGTCGAGAGTATGATCCCCCTCGTGAGTAGGGCCCTCAATAACCTGGGTCAGGCCCATGGCTGTCATGGAAGCCATGAACTCCCGAGCTAACTCCGACGACCCCCCCAGTGATGGCAGGTTGAAGTCACCCAGGACTATAAGCCTGGGGAACTCCACCGCCAACCCTGAGAGGGTGTCGAGCAGCTCAGGCAGGGCTGTTGCCACACAGCTGGGCGCCAGGTATGTGAGCAACAAGCCCAACTGAACCCGAGGACCACATCTCAAGAGGAGGGATTCACTCCCGGCCATCTGGACAATGGTGGCCTCCCGGGGACACAAAGTCTCCCGAATAATCACTGCCACCCCACCACCCCTGCCCTGAGCCCGTGGCTGGTGCAGCACCTGGAAACCTGGCGGGCATAACTCGGTGAGAGGCACCCCTCCCTCCGAACCCAACCAAGTTTCCGTGATGCACGCTAGATCCGCACATTCCTCCTCGATCAGATCACGGATGAGGGGAGCTTTGTTAACTACGGATCTAGCGTTAAAATAGACCAACCTGAGCTCAGGGGCCTGATCATCCTCATCCCCGGGTAAGAGGGTGCTAACCGGAGGGTCGGAGCGCGCCACCGCTCGGAGATAGCGGGGGCGCGATCCCAGATGTTGATATGGCCCTCCGCGCAAACACCTGCTGCCATTCCCTATCGCCGTGGGGATTTGAAGCCCCACCCCCACATTCCCAGAACCAGCAGCCACCTCCCCCGACCCCGTCCCGTCAGGACCTCTAACAGGACCAGACTGAGTGCCGGTTAAAGATTCCCTCCCTACCCCCCCCTCCCTCCCCCTCCCTAACCTCTTAAAATAACCGGCTAAAAATTTTATCAAGGGCCTCTTAGCATGTCTTGACTCGAGGCCCCTATCTAAGCCCAGCCACCTCTCGGAATCCCAAAGCTTGGGATCGTCATTAAGGGGAGTATGGAAACAGGCGACAGGTCGCGCCCATGAGGCAGGAACTGCCCTAAGGGCATACAAGTCCGCTTCGGAGTAATGATAAATCATACTGCGCTGGGATAGTCTTTTAGGGCAGATGTTATGAATATGTCCAAAGGAACGCTCAATGATGGTGTATAGATGGTAAAAAAGTCCAGTAGGCATATCTCCTAGTCTGCAAAGCCATCTCAGCTCTCACCTGAGATGGAAATCCAAGGGACAACCTCAGTCGTCCTCTCACTCCGGCTGAGGAGTCCAATCAGGAGCAGAGAGAGAAAAGGGAATCCTGAGCCAGGGCCACCCCAACTGGTCTCTCACACCAGTGAGGTGGTCGCTGACCAGTCCAAAACCGTCCTCCCACCACGGTCCGGTCCCGGCCACACTGGACTATCAATAGGAGGGATCTTAATTCCCATCAGGCATGGAGCTAGCCAAATGCCTGCCTGTCAACAGGGAAAGTAAGAACAGGCAGGCCAGGCCTCTGTCGATCCTCGCATCTCCGGCCAGCGCCACCAGTCCGGGGGGGGAAGAACAGAAGCATTCTTTCCCAAACGCCCGTCCGCCAGTCCAGGCAATCTTCCAACGGCGGAGAGAGGCAATCCCAGCAGATGTATTAAGTCCAGGAATTCGTCAACATGTCCGCCGAGGCCGATGACCAGGCCCACCGTCTGCAGCCACCATCCGGGAGGAGAAAAAGGCTCCGCGCCGCCAAAAACGG
Organism: Vipera berus; assembly: GCF_964194415.1. Taxonomy (NCBI): domain Eukaryota; kingdom Metazoa; phylum Chordata; class Lepidosauria; order Squamata; family Viperidae; genus Vipera; species Vipera berus. Next base: position 10,933,665 of record NC_138204.1, read on the forward strand.
CGCCAGCCAGCTGATGATCGTAAAAAGATCTCTGACCGGTGGGATCGTCGCCGCTGCCCCTCCGACAAGCAGAGGGTATTTACGGCGAGGAGGCACAAGAGGGAAGGCAGGGCAAGGCGTCCCGGACTTCTCGGCGCCATAGCGGAGAACAGCAGGTCGGCAGGCGGGCAGATTCTTAAACGCCGCTAGTTCAAATCAGCAAGCCGCTAGTTCGGAGGGGGGGGGTTCAGCGCCACAAAAAGCAGCGCCCGGCAGCTGTTTTAAAATCCCCCCAATCCCCAAAGTCGCCTCGGCAAGCCGGCAGAAGAAGGAAGCAAGGCAAGGCATCCCGGACTTCACATCGCTGTCGCAGTGCTCAGCGCCATAGCGAAGCTCGGCAGATCGGCAGGCAGGCAGTTCTCGAGCGCCGCCAGTTCAGATCAGCAAGCTGACAGTTCGGAGGGGGGGGGGCTCAGCGCCACGAAGAGCAGCGCCCAGCAGCTGTTCCAGAATCCTCCCAATCCCCAAAGTCGCCTCGGCAAGCCGGCAGAAGAAAGAAATCAGGCAAGGCGTCCCGGGCTTCACGGCGCTGCAACAGCGTTCGGCGCCATAATGGAGCTCGACAGGTCGGCAGGCGGCAGTTCTCCAGCGCCGCTAGTTCGGAGGGGGGGGCTCAGCGCCACAAAGAATAGCGCCCAGCAGCTGTTTATTAAATCCCCCACCCCCAGAGTCGCCTGAACATACCGTGGGCCTCCCTAAGCTAATTCCTTGGAGCCCTCGAAGAGCGCCCGAAGCTTAGGTTGCGGCCGTCGCCATCTTGGGCCAAAAAAAAAAAATATATTTCCCCAAAGGAATAATGGAGAAGATCTTTAAAAAAAGACAGAAACCAGTCCCCAGAAACCAGCCCCAGCCCCTAGGCGGAGGGCAGCTTTTAGAAATGCAAATTCAATAATCCATTCAGGAAAGTTGGAGCCAGGAAGCTAGAAATTTGGAAGACAAAGACACCTAAAATCTACATACCACCCCCCCCAAATTCTAAGGACATAATAGGATTAACCCACCAATACCAAAAGGACACACTGAGACTCAGGTCAAAGTACATGACACAGGAAATACAATGCCTCAAACAGGAACAGGAAACAACCTCAAGAGCCCCAGAAGGTATAAAAACCCACCACTTCCTGCTCTATGTGGTCACTTTTTTCTCAGAGCCATCTGTCTGTCTGGCTCTCCTCTTCAATAAACTACAGCCTTCTTTCTAAAGCAGTCTCCATTTTGATTATTCCCGGCTTGGACTGGACCCTGGTGAAGATTCTTCCTTCAACACTAAATTTGTCATATTCTTAATGAACTACAATCTACTTCAAAGCAGTGATACATTCCATTTTTTTCCTCCCATTCTCGTATGATTCTTTGTTGCAATGATACCTTGCTTTATCAAGAAACATGAGAAATAACCCACCTGCTACTGTTTCACTCTCTAGGGAATAAAAGACCACACTAAATAAGAGCCCTCAAGACTCCATCTAATAAACAGATGGGAACATTTTTCTGGCATGAAGGAAAGCAATGGAACAATTGTCTTTTCATTGTTGTGCTACCTTTTGTTAAGAGAATTCCTTTGAAAGTTAATCTATTTGGAATATAATTGGCCTGTTTACTGCTAGAGGGTGACAAACCATCAAGTATGATTTCACGATGCCGAAAAGGTGTAACCTGCTCTCAAGTAGGAGCCAGCTTTTGAAATGGAAAGGTATTAATTAACTGAATGTTAATTTCTGTGTGCTAATAGACAAAACAAGCACAGGTTTTGTCGAGTCTGACAGTGGGAAAAGGGGTTTACTAAGCTGGCTGATCACATATCTTCTTGCAGAGAAGATGAGTGTTTAAAAGAGCAAGGAATGGTATGGGAAGTAAATAAAAGCACATTCTCATCTGCATATATAAATCATTTCCTCTCTTTTCCCCTCAGCTTGGCTGGCTCAGGAATTCTGGGAGTTGAAGTCCACAAGTCATAAAGCGGCCTAGGCCTAGGCCAGGGTTAGGCAACCTTGGCTCTTTTATGACTCGTGGACTTCAACTCCCAGAATTCCTCAGCCAGCATGGCTCAGCATGGAAACCTCTCCTTTTCCCCACATTCTCATCTGCATATATAAATCATTTCCATGAAGCAGGAAACCTGATTTTTTTTTCCTGGAAGGAGGAAGAGAAGGATGCTCTTAGCTGACGACTATAGAACATAGAATATTAGAGTTTGAAGGGACTTGGAGGTCTTCCAGTCCTACCACCTATTCAAGCAGGAGACCCTATACCAGGGTTAGGCAACCTTGGCTCTTTTATGACTCGTGGACTTCAACTCCCAGAATTCCTCAGCCAGCATGGCTCAGCATGGAAGCCTCTCCTTTTCCCCTCAGCTTGGCTGGCTCAGGAATTCTGGGAGTTGAAGTCCACGAGTCATAAAGCGGCCTAGGCCTAGGCCAGGGTTAGGCAACCTTGGCTCTTTTATGACTCGTGGACTTCAACTCCCAGAATTCCTCAGCCAGCATGGCTCAGCATGGAAACCTCTCCTTTTCCCCTCAGCTTGGCTGGCTCAGGAATTCTGGGAGTTGAAGTCCACAAGTCATAAAGCGGCCTAGGCCTAGGCCAGGGTTAGGCAACCTTGGCTCTTTTATGACTCGTGGACTTCAACTCCCAGAATTCCTCAGCCAGCATGGCTCAGCATGGAAACCTCTCCTTTTCCCCTCAGCTTGCCTGGCTCAGGAATTCTGGGAGTTGAAGTCCACGAGTCACAAAAGAGCCGAGGTTGCCTACCCCTGCCCTATATAATTTCAGACAAATGGTTGTCCAGTCTCTTTTTAAAAACCTCCAATGATGGAGCACCCACAACTTCTGGAGGCAAGCTATTCCACTGGTGTCAGCCCTGCCTGATCTCTTAGGAAAGCAAGACTCTTGACTCCATTTGTAGGGAAAAGAATACTTTTACTAAAAGCCAAGTGGTTACAGTAAAACAAAGCCAGAACTGAGATTTTGCACATGAAAGCATCCCAGTTAATTTTACCTTGTTCTTTCCACCCTGCTGTTATCTCCCACTTGTCCAGTCACATTCAAAGAAGTTGTTTCGGTAACTGTCTCTGCAAAGGCAGGCTGAATCGTGAGCTGTTACATTTCAGTTCCCAACTCCAGGATCTTGGGATGATGATGTCTTGGAAGGCACTAAGCTTAGTTTCAGTTTATGGCAGGCTGGCATCTAGTGAAGCAGGGCTGGAACAAAGGATGGCAGTTCTGACAATTGAATAGAATAGAATAACAGAGTTGGAAGGGACCTTGAAGGTCTTCTAGTCCAGCCCCTTCTCTAGAAACCCTATACCATTTCAGAGAAATGGCTGTCCAATTTCTTTTAAAAAGCCTCCAGGGTTGGCACACCCACAACTTCTGAAAGCAACCTGTACCACTGGTTAATTGTTCTCACTGTCAGGAAATTCCTCCTTAGTTCTAGGTTGCTTGTCTCCTTGATTAGTTACCATCCGTTCCTTCTTGTGCTGCCTTCAGGTGCTTTGGAGAATAGCTTGACTCCCTCTTCTTTGGGGCAGCCCCTGAGATATTGGAACACTGCTATCATGTCCCCCCTCGACCTTCTCTTCATTAGCCTAGACCAGGGGTCGGCAACCGGAAAAAGGCAAAGAGCCACTCAGAACCGGTTCCGTCACAAACACAAAAAAGTGGGAGCCGCAAAATGTGCGCGCGCGTGCATGCACGCACGCACATGCGCAAAACAAGGCAAAACGTGCACCAGCCCTGCCCCCATCCACCTCCAGTATGGATGGCTCTGCCAAAAGAAAAGCAGCCGAAGCAAGCCACCCATTGAGAGAATGGGGCGGCGGAGGCTTGCAAAACGGCGGATCCAGCCTCTGCCGGCAGACAGAGGCTGGATCCGCCGTTCTGCAAGCCTCCGCCGCCGGTTAATACCCTGTATTCAGCTCTGGGAAGTGGGGGGGAGGGGGAGGGAGGGGGAGTTTGGGGGGAGGGGGAGCTCCACGGTGCAAAAATAAAGCCCTGCCGCTCTTCGCGTTGCTTGCCCGACTGGCTGTCACGGGACCGCACGGATCGCCTCGCTCCCACCGGCAGCTGATTCCTTCGAGTTTGGTCTCGAGCGATTTTGCATTTTCTCCAGTGCTGAAAGCCACTCGGGGAACTTGAGTTACCGGCTCCCCGATCGCTCCACCCTCATCTTCTCTTCATTCCCGCTTCCCCTTCCGAAGGTTCCTCTCGCCGTCCATGACTAAAGTCCCACTCCCACCCCCCGCGGCAGGTTGGATCCCCCCCAACTATCTTGAGTACCTACAGCCCCGTGCTGCCCTCCCCCGGGCCACCGCAGCCAGAGAGGACGGCTCTGAAGTTAGATATTCCGCCCGTAAGTCGCAGAGGGACCCCGGGTGTTCATAATTGATCTATAAAAACCTAATACCGAATAAAAGTACGATACATCAATAAAAAGATCCAATTTGATTTTCTCCCCCCGCCACACACACACACACACACAGGTTGGAGACTCTCCGACGTGGCTTGGGCACCCAGAGGCTCCCGCTGCCCCCTTTTCTCCACCGGGCGAGAGAGGCAAAACATGCACCAGCCCTGCCTCCATCCACCTCCAGTATGGATGGCTCTGCCAAAACAAAAGCAGCCGAAGCAAGCCTCCCATTGAGAGAATGGGGTGGCGGAGGCTTGCAGAATGGCGGATTGAGCCTCTGCCGGCGGCAGAGGCTGGATCCACGCTCTGCAAGCCTCTGCCGCCGGCAGAGGCTCAATCCGCCATTCTGCAAGCGTGTCTGCCGGCAGAGGCTCTATCCGCCGTTTTGCAAGCCGCCGGCAGAGGCTGGATCCGCCATTTTGGAAGCCTCCGCCGCTGGCAGAGGCTCGATCTGCCGTTTTGCCAGCCTCCACTGCCGGCAGAGGCTCGATCCGCCGTTTTGCAAGCCCCGGCGACGAGAGGGAAGGTGGGGAAGCGCGCACAGCCCCGGCGACGAGAGGGAAGGTGGGGAAGCGCGCACAGCCCCGGCGACGAGAGGAGCCAACGGGGGGCGGGCGGGCGAAGCGCGCCTTTCGCTCGGCGGGGCTCTCAGCCCCGGAGACGAGAGGAGCCAACGGGGGGCGGGCGGGCGAAGCGTACCTTTTGCTTGCCGGGGCTCTCAGCCCCGGCGACGAGAGGAGCCAACGGGGGGCGGGCGGGCGAAGCGCGCCTTTCGCTCGGCGGGGCTCTCAGCCCCGGCGACGAGAGGAGCCAACGGGGGGCGGGCGAAGCGTGCCTTTCGCTCGGCGGGGCTCTCAGCCCTGGCGACGAGAGGAGCAAACGGGGGCGGGCGGGCGAAGCGCACCTTTTGCTTGCTGGGGCTCTCAGCCCCGGCGACGAGAGGAGCCAACGGGGGGCGGGCGGGCGAAGCGCGCCTTTCGCTCGGCGGGGCTCTCAGCCCCGGCGACGAGAGGAGCCAACGGGGGCGGGCGGGCGAAGCGCGCCTTTCGCTCGGCGGGGCTCTCAGCCCCGGCGACGAGAGGAGCCAACAGGGGGGCGGGCGGGCGAAGCGCGCGGCGACGAGAGGAGCCAACAGGGGGGCGGGCGGGCGAAGCGCGCGGCGACGAGAGGAGCCAACAGGGGGGCGGGCGGGCGAAGCCCCGGCGATGAGAGGGAACGGGGGGGGGAAGAAGCAGATCTACTTACGTTTTACTTCTTCCTCTCTTCCTCCACTCTGCCAAGTGCAGTAAAAAAACAAAGGTTTGTGGGTAGCCCACAAACGGTTTGTGGGCGGTCCCACAAACCAACCAATCAATTTAAACTTTTCAAGTTTTTTTGTGAGAAGTTTAAATTGATTAAGTTTTTTTAGTACCACTTTTTTTTTTCAAGAGGGAGGAGGCCTGGGAGCCGCATGGGACGGCTCAAAGAGCCGCATGCGGCTCCGGAGCCGCGGGTTGCCGACCTGTGGCCTAGACATACCCAATTCCAGCAATCTTTCTTTACATGTTTTAGCCTCCAGTCGCCTGATCATCTTTGTTGCTCTTCCCTGCACTCTTTCTAGAATCTCAACATCTTTTTTACATTGTGGTGACCAAAACTGGATACAGTATTGGTTTACAGCGCTCACCGTTAGGAAACATCCCCTTATTTCTAGGTTGGTTCTCTCCTTGCTTAGTTTCCATCCATCGTTTCGTGTCTTGCCTTTTTTTGTGATTTGGAAATAGTTTAACCCCCTTTTTCTTTGTAAGGAGCCCCTCAAACATTGGAACACCGCTATCATGTCTCCCTTAGTCCTTCTTTTCACCGGGGGCCAGATGAACAGAGGAAAGACCAAGAAGTTTAAAAATGACCGAGAACTTTCTGAGAAGAAGGACTTAGTAGATTCTAAATTGTCCTTTCCAACTCTATTATTCTATGTTCTTTGCACTGTATTGTAGTCCACAATGACTACAATGACTCAAAGGCACCAAAAATGAATAAATGAAAAATCCCAATGCCTTGGAAGAAGATTATAGTGGATATTTCTTTGATGTTATCATATACCAAAAAAACAACATGTTAAAAAGTGTTCAGAATCCTTAAATTTTGAAGGTTTTAAAATATTTAAAGGATTTTATGTCCTGTTAATAAGAGAAATGTTAATATTTGAATTCCACAAGATCAGAGAGGAATTTTAGGACTTTTTGATCTAAAACAGATAGAAAAGGTATGTGAGGTTTTGAAAGATCTTTTTTCTTCCTCAGTTATCCAAGTGCTCTTCGAAAAGCAAGTCTTGAAATGATTTTGTGAAACCCTTGAGGTCTTTTATATCCACATTATGAAATTTCAACTTACCAATTGCCACAAGTTGGCCATTGTTAGGTTTCACATCAATCAATCAATCAATCAATCAATCAATCAATCAAAGTCTCAAAATAAAAATGGTTTTTACCCCCATTTTGCATCATTGTCTCACCTTTATTTGTCTGGTGTTAAGAACTAAAGAGCCTCTTGTTGCGGGTGAAGAAGGAGAGTGCAAAAGTTGGGTTGAAACTTAACATTAAGAAAACCAAGATCATGGCATCCGGCCCTCTCAATTCCTGGCAAATAGATGGGGAAGAAATGGAGGCAGTGACAGATTTTATTTTCCTGGGCTCCCAGATCACTGCAGATGGGGACTGTAGCCAAGAAATTAAAAGACGCTTGCTCCTCGGGAGGAAAGCCATGGCAAATCTAGACAGCACACTAAAAAGCAGAGACATCACCCTGTCAACAAAAGTGTGCATAGTCAAGGCTATGGTCTTCCCAGTTGCAATGTATGGCTGTGAAAGTTGGACCATAAGAAAGGCTGAGCGCCAAAGAATTGAGGCCTTTGAACTATGGTGCTGGAGAAGACTCCTGCGAGTCCCTTGGACTGCAAGGCGATCAAACCGGTCAGTCCTAGAGGAGATCAACCCTGACTGCTCTTTAGAAGGACAGATCCTGAAGCTAAAACTCAAATACTTTGACCACCTAACGAGAAGGAAGGACTCACTGGAGAAGAGCCTAATGCTGGGAAAGATCGAGGGCAAGAGAAGAAGGGGATGACAGAGAATGAGGTGGCTGGATGGAGTTACTGAAGCAGTAGGCGTGAGCTTAAATGGACTCCAGAAGATGGTAGAGGACAGGAAGGCCTGGAGGAACATTGTCCATGGGGTTGAGATGGGTCAGACACGACTTCGCAGCTAACAACAACAACAACAACAACAATCCCTGCTTATCTGGACGTGGACTGCTGGAGATGATATTTTCTGCCCTTTTTCTTCCTTCTTAGCTTCTTTATTTTAGTGTTGTATAAATGTGGTTTATCTCTATGGGTCTACTGAAGTATCTGAGTACCAAAATTCCAAGATTTCTCTAGACGTTTTTGAATTTAGCTTGGTTTAGGATGCTCACGGTTTCCAAGCTGAAACCACAATTGAGTCATCCATCTGTTGTGGAGATTAAGTATGTCTTCACTTTCTTTTAATTTCCTTAAATTTTCCTACATTGGTGGGATATAACAGTTGACAAAACTGATTCATCTCATTCAAAAGATTACATGTGTCCTAGCAATGGTCATGCGGAGGGAACCATAGGTTTGAAAGGTTCATAATAGGAAAAGGGTTTCACAAGACTCATGTTGGTATCGTGAGAATAAGAAAATGCCATACTGTAGAAATTAGAGCTTCCAAAACTATTCCCAGAATGCAGGAGAAAAAAGGACTCCTAATCAGTGACAAGACTGAAGCTATAGAGCAGACATGTCAAACACAAGGCCCGCAGGCCAGATGCGGCCCGACACGTGGTTCCATCCGGCCTGGGGACCTGTTCTGAAAAGAACGAAGGACTGGCCCACTGCACCTCGGCCTGGCCTGGCCCAGGCTGACCGGGTGCTGATCTACAACCTGGTTGCACCCATCAAAGCCAGAACGCACTCAGCGTTAAATCCACGGGGCAGCCCCGCCCCACCCCCTGCGTGTGCGCGCTCGCAAGCAGAGTCCAGTGTCCCTGCTGCCTGTCTTGTCACACATGCTGACTTCACCCAGGATGCCGGCTCTGGCCATCTGCTGTGCGCACACTCGGGGGGTGGGGCAAAGGTGGCAAGGCAGCTCCTTGCTGATTCCAGTGGACCTTAGGCTGAGTGCTTTCTGGCTTTGATGGACGCAACCAGGTTGTAGATCAGCACACCCCCCCCCCCACCAGCACTTCCAGCCTTGCAGCCATGAGGCTTTCCTTTCAACAGGACCTCCCCCACCCACCCACATGGTATAGGAATGGCCAGCAGCAGCATATTAATGCTGGCAATCCCTCCCCCTCCCATCACCCCTTCCTGAGTGCGGGGGGGGGGGAAGGAAAGAGATGAGAAGGCAAAGGAAGGGAGGGTGGGAGGGAAAAAGGAAGAGAGGAAGGAAGGAACAGGGAGGAAGGAATGGAGAGTGGGAGGGAAGAAGGAAGGAACAGAGGAAGGAAGGGAAGAAGGAAGGAACAGAGGGAGGAAGGAATGGAGGGTGGGAGGGAGGAAGGAAAGAACAGAGGATGGAAGGGAGGGAGGGCGGGAGGGACCACGTCCCGGCACTCGCCCCGGTCCCACCCTCCTCTGCCAGAGACCCTCAGATCTGCCCCAGTCCTACCCAGGAACCCCTGAAGCAAGTGATGTCGAGCTAGCCATGCCCACCCAGTAGGCCACACCCATCCTAGCCACCCCCCCCGAGGGCAACCACAATGCTGATGTGGCCCTCAATGAAATTGAGTTTGACACCCCTGCTACAGAGACTACAGAGGTGGAATTCATAAGGAGGATAAAAAGGGAAGGACAAAGTGCAGGAAGACATGATGAATTGCAACGGTTGCTACTCATGGTGAACATCACTGCCTGACAATCAAACCCTGACGGTGAGAACAATTAATCAGGGGAGCAGTTCACCTCTGGAACTTTGGATGCTCCATCACTGAAGAGACTGGACGGCCATTTATCCAGCATAAGGGTCTTCTGCTTGAGCAGGGAGGGTTGGACTAGAAGACCTCCAAGGTCCCTTCCAACCCTATCATTCTATCTTCTGTCTCCTTCACCCTTGCCTGCTTTCTGAAGTCCCAAGACAAGAGGACGTTCTTGAATCTGAGTAAGGCTCAGCAGCCCTAAAGGAAACTTGTAACAACGCTGAGAAAGATGAGGCAGTTAAAAACACGTGAAGAATTAGGGACCCATCTTTCCTAAGATGGATGTATCTTTCTTGTTTTCTTTCTTCCCTTCTCCATTCAGTTCCCTGCTTTAGAATAGAATGAAATAATGTGTAAACAGTAACCAGGTTTACAGCACGAAACAAAGGTAGTTTAGAAGAGCACCTGGACTGATAATTAACCCTTATTCTTAGATTTCCCTTAAGAGAAGGCTGTGATTAATCAGGCTATCTATATCCCAGACTTATTGGTTGATTGATTTGAAAATAACAGCTGATGTATTCTAGAGCAGAGGCCTCAGATTCACTATACAGTCCTCTGAGTTTCTGTTTTTAAGACATATATAAGCACCCATGCTGTTGCTGACTCATTGTCTATGGTTTGGACAGTTTTGTGAAAACAAGTAACAACAACAACAATAAAGTTGGAAGGGACCTTGGAGGTCATCTAGTCCAACCCCCTGCTCAGGGAGGAAACCTATACCATTTTAGACAAATGGCTGTCCAGTCTCTTCTTAAAAACTTCCAGTGTTGGAGCATTCGCAGCTTCTGGAGGCAGTTTGTTCCACTGGTTAATTGTGCTCACTGTCAGGAAGTTTCTCCTTAGTTCTAGGTTGCTTCTCTCTTTGATTAGTTTCCATCCGTTGCTTCTTGTCCTGCCTTCAGGTGCTTTAGAGCAGGGGTGTCAAACTGCTGGCCTGTGGGCCTGACGCATCACCAGGAAACCGTGCCCACCCCATTGCCAGCAATGGGAGAAAGGCTCAGATACTTCGCACAATGTCACATGACATCGCGAGTTTGACATGTCTGCTTTAGAGAATAGCTTGACTCCCTCTTCTTTGTGGCAGCCACTGAGATATTGGAACACTGCTATCATGTCACCCCTCACCCTTCTCTTCATTAAACTAGACATACCCAATTCCAACAACCGTTCCTTATATGTTTTAGCCTCCAGTCCCCTGATCATCTTTGTTGCTTTTCTCTGTAGTCTTTCTAGAGTCTCAACATCTTTTGTACATCGTGGTGACCAAAATTGGATGCAGTATTCCAAGTGTGGCCTTACCAAGGCATTGTAAAGTAGTGTTAACACCTCACGTGTTCATAAGTTGTCACTGGTTGCTAAATTTGATTTAGAAAAGCAGGGGATGTAAGAAGATTAAATCTTGTTATGTCTTATGAGCAGTGGTGGGATTCAGCTAGAACTGGTAGCTATTTTTTTTGTTGACTTTGGCGATGCCCTAGCCTAGCCCTTTTTTGCAAGGTGCAGAACGGACCGCTGGAAGTGCATGGACGCCACTTCCGGAAGTCCATTCTGGGCCTGGGAGGCCTCCCTGGCTCAGAATGGACTTCCGGAAGTGGTGTCCATGCAGGGAACCAGTTGTTCAGGTATTTGAATCCCACCACTGCTTATGAGCAACTGCCTGTAACTGGTAAAAAAAAAACAAAAAAACCCCCCTCAAGATGGTGGTTGCAACCATGCCATTGAATGGATGTCGTATGCATCTGCCCACATTCCCCATGCCACATATTTTAGTCTGGTTCCCCCTCACCTGTCTTCTTTCCAAGTCCCGAATGCAGTAGCTTTTTCTAGAACCTGGAAGATTGTTATTGTACTGCTTGCTCAGAGTCACATTTAAATCACAGATTAAATCCTAGCACATTTACAGCCTCTGTCTATCTGTCTGTCTCTCACATCTACCTTGTCTAAAAATGAAGTAAAACATTTTAAATAAACAAATACAGCTAAAACAGAGGGGAGCTGAGGACACGGTGGTAGATTTCACAGAAGTTATTCTACTGATCTGTGTGGTCGCTTCTGGCTGAGAATGTCGGTTGTTTGTGGCAGGGTGAAAAGGATTTCTTAAATCAACCCATTAATGCAATTAATAATACCAGTGACAGATGCCAAACAAAGAATACACACACATTTAAACAGGAAAAAAAAACAAAAGCTGCCGTCTCACAATATGACACCAATTTTACACTTGAGATTTCACATTTCTTGCAAAATGGTGACATTTCCTGAGACAGAAGCTCACATATGATTTTATTATGGAAAAATCCAGGATGCAAGAAAGATGTTAAATATGAGCCCATTTCAGCATCCTCAGATCAGAGAAACAAGAGAAAAAGCAGCGAGACGGGTTTTATTTTTAATCCCAATCTCCCTTGCCTGGTCAGCAATAAGTTTTGAAAAGTTAGGTAAATTGTGGCAGACTTGACATCCCGATGTTCCTCTGATTAAGGGTGGCAGCTTTGTCAAAATGTCACACTAGATCTAGCCGCTTTTGAAATGTGGATTTTGTCCTACAAGTTGGGAAGTGACAAGGAGATAAAGAAAGCAGCAGCTTGTAGCCGAAGTGCTGAGTACCACTTCCTTCCAGAAAAGCCTGCAGCAGCATTTGATTTTATTTTTGCAGGGAGAATAAATGAGTGGTGAGAAGTTGGAAGAAAAGGTGGCCTTCATTTAATATTCCCCCTTTCTTTCCCCCCCCTTCCTTTTTTTTCCTATTTGAGAGGTGCCATTTCAGAATCATGCATTCGTGTCTGGGTGTGCTGGGGCATGCATAGCTATTAAGATCTTGCAAAGCCTATATGTGAAGTGGAATCAATCAATTAGAAGAGAGCTGGAAGGGACCTTGGAGGTCTTCTAGTTGAACCCCCTGCTCAAACAGGAGACCCTATACCAGGGGTAAGCAACCTTGGCTCTTTTATGACTTGTGGACTTCAACTCCCAGAATTCCTGAGCCAGCCACCCTGAGGGGAAAGGGAGAGGTTTCCAAGCTGAGCCATGCTGGCTCAGGAATTCTGGGAATTGAAGTCCACGAGTCATAAAAGAGCCAAGGTTGCCTACCCCTGCCCTATACCATTTCAAATAGGTGACTGTCCAGTCTTTTCTTAAAAACCTCCAGTGATGATGCACTCACAAGTTCTGATGGCAAGCTGTTCCACTGGTTAATTGTCCTCACTATTAGGAAGATTCTCCTTAATTTCTTCTCTTCTTACATTAGTTTCCACCCATTGTTTCTTGTCCTGCCCTCTGGTGCTTTGGAAAATAAGTTGAGCCCCTCTTCTTCACTGCAACCTCTCAAATACTGGAAGGCTGCTATCATGTTTTTATTTTATTTATTTTTATTTATTATATTTTTATACCGCCCTTCTCCCGAAGGACTCAGGGCGGTGTACAGGGCAATAAATATAAAAAACAGAATATAAAAGTTAAAATACAATTGAATATAATGCCCAAATTTAAAATTTAAAACAATAATTAAGAACATGTTTAAAACCCCAACCCTAACCCATCAGACCAGGTCAGATTGTTCAAATAAATACGTTTTTAGATCGCGCCGGAAGGAGCGAAGGTCGGGGGCCATCCGGAGCTCAACCGGCAAGCGGTTCCACAGGTCTGGCGCGCCCACAGAGAACGCCCTCCCCCTGGGGGCCACCAATCGACATTCTCTGATTGGAGGCACCCTGAGGAGGCCCACTCTGTGGGAGCGCACTGGACGGAGGGAAGTTGACGCCGGCCGCAGGTGTTGCCGTAGGTAATCCGGACCCATGCCATGTAGGGCTTTGTAAGTCATCACCAACACCTTGAATTTCACCCAGAGGGCAACCGGCAGCCAATGAAGCTCGCGGAGCAAAGGTGTAACATGGGAGTATCGGGAAACTCCCAGTACAACTCGCGCGGCTGCATTCTGCACCAGTTGAAGCCTCCGAGTGGACTTCAAGGGCAGCCCCATGTAGAGAGCATTACAGTAGTCTAGATGAGAGGTCACGAGCACATGAGTGACTGTACGCAAGGCATCCTGGTCCAGATAGGGTCGCAACTGGCGCACCAGGCGAACCTGGGCAAAGGCCCCCCTAGTCACAGCTCCAATATGCTCTTCTAAAGAGAGCTGTGAATCTAGAAGGATCCCCAAGTTGCGCGCCCTATCTACGGGGGGTAATAGCTCACCCCCCATGGCCAGAGATGGAGTAATCGGAATTTCTTGGGATGCTGGCACGAACAGCCACTCAGTCTTGTCAGGGTTGAGCCGAAGCCTGTTCCTCCCCATCCAGACCCGGACCGCCTCCAGGCAGTGGGACATCACATCGAGGGCATCACTGGGGTGGTTTGGGGTCGAAATAAAAAGCTGGGTATCATCAGCATACTGATGATACCCAACTCCAAAACCACGAATGATCTCGCCCAGCGGCTTCATGTAGATGTTGAACAGGAGAGGCGAGAGGACCGATCCCTGAGGGACTCCACAAATGAGAGGCCTCAAGGTCGACCTCTGTCCCCCTGCCAACACCGACTGCGAACGTCCCAGAAGGTAGGAGGAAAACCACTGGAGAACTGTGCCTCCCACTCCCAACCCCCTGAGACGTCGCAGCAAGATACCATGGTTGATGGTATCAAAAGCCGCTGAGAGGTCTAAAAGGACTAGGACAGAGGAGCAACCCCTGTCCCGAGCCCGCCAGAGATCATTCACCAGCGCGACCAATGCCATCTCCGTGCTGTACCCGGGCCTGAAGCCCGATTGGTACGGGTCTAGATGTTCCCCTTCGTCCTCCTTTTTTCTAGACTAGCCAAACCCAAATCCTGCAACCGTTCTTCATATGTTTTAGTCTCCAGTATTCCAGGTGTGGTCTTACTAAGGCTTTATAAAGCAGTACTAATACTTCATGTGATTTTGACTCTATGCCTCAGTTTATACAACCCAGGATTGTATTAGCTGTTTTGGCTGCTGCTGCACACTGCTGGCTCGTAGTCAAGTGATTGTCCACTAGGACTCCAAGGTTTCTCTCATAGTTACTGTTTTTGAGCCAGATTTCACCTAATCTGTACTTGTACCTTTGGTTTTTCTTGCCTAGGTGTAAAACCTTGCTTTTCTTCACATTAAATTTCATGTTGTTGGATATTGCCCATTGTTTTGTCAAGATCGGTTTGGATCCTGTGCTTGTCCTTCTGGGGTGTTGGCTATTCCTGCCAGCTTAGCATCATCTGCAAATTTGATGAGTTTCCCCTTCTATTCCCTCATCTATGTCATTTATGAAGATATTGAAGAGTACTGGGCCTTAAGATGAAACTTTGTGGTACCCCACTGCTTACTTCCCTCCATGTAGATGATATAATACCATTAAGGACAACCTGTTGTGTACGGTCTGTTATCAGCATCTAATGGTGATGCTGTCTACCCCACATTTTTCTAGCTTACCAAGAAGTAGGTTGTGGTCTACTTTGTCAAATGCCTTTTGGAAAAAGCACCTTTGGGACAACAATGACCTGGATGATTGAGAATCTCCATAAACAGTGTGAAAACTAATATTCCTTTCCCCACTCTTGATTGAATTGAAGATTCTCAGTATTAAACTTGGGGACTCCTGCATGTAAGTTGGTGTTTGTCCACCTCCAAGGAAGGTGTTCACCTTCAAGTGTACTTGTTGTTGTTAGCTGCGAAGTCATGTCCGACCCACTGTGACCCTATGGACAACGTTCCTCCAGGCCTTCCTGTCCTCTACCATCTTGTGGAGTTCATTTAAGCTCACGACTCTTGCTTCAGTGACTCCATCCAGCCACCTCATTCTCTGTTGTCCCCTTCTTCTCTTGCCCTCAACCTTTCCCAGCATGAGGCTCTTCTCCAGTGAGTCCTTCCTTCTCATGAGGTGGCCAAAGTATCTGAGTATTTGAGTTTTAGCTTCATCAAGTGTACTGCTATTTTCTAAACATCCTTCTTAGCACATCTGAGCATAATTTCAGCATAATGTAGCTGTGAGGATTTTAGGATATTAGTAAACTTATGTACCTATTCGATTGCTCTTAGGAAATACTTCATTTCTCCCCACGTGGTTATTTACTGAAGCCTTGGTGGCACAGTGGCTAGAATGCAGGTTTGTAGGCTAACTCTGCCCGCAGTCTGGAGTTTGATCTTGACCGGCCCAATGTCGATGCAGCCTTCCATCCTTCCAAGGTTGGTAAAATGAAGACCCACATTGTTGGGGGCAATATGCTGACCTTGTAAAACCACTTCGAGAGGGCTGTAAAGGGCTGTGGGGCAGCATATAAGTCTAAGTGCTATTGGTATTGTTTTTGCAATTGCTAGTAGGAGCTTTTCTTTCACAACAGCTTGCCCACTTGCCCCTTTGGAAGGGAAGAGTAAAGTTCTGGAAAAAGACAATTATACGCTAACATGCCCAAGGGAGATGTTTTCTCTTGACCTCAACAGTTAGAGCCTGGCTTCTGTTTTGAAGCTCAGAGGTTTATATTCCTTATAAAATGGTTATCTTACCTAATGGATCCCAGTGCTCCTTTACTCCCTGAAATACTTGGGGTCCCATTCCACAAACTATTTATATGTAGAACTGTTTGTTAGCGTAATACAGAAACCTGAACGGTACATGTTGCATTCTGTCGTCCTCTTCTTCAGTAAAATTCCTTGTATTGTATTGGTTCTAGTTCATTATTGCTGAAATACTGCTAGTAGAATTTAAGAAAGAGTTATGGAATACCAGCAGACACCCGCCTTGGCACACATTTGCCCTGGCCACCTGTATTTTTCTGCTTGACCCTCATGATGCACCTTTCATTTCATCCCCAGCACCCAGAAGAGACTGGACAGCTACTAAGGTCATCTTTAGCTATACTGGTGTTAAAGCAATCTTTACTCATTTGCTGCATTCTGACAGAGTTCAAGGTCAGCAATAAGGCTGTAGAGTTTATTACCACTTCTTGTTTGCTAGCAAGCCTCAGAAAAAAAGGCAGTAGAGGCAAGGTAGAAATCAGTAATGAGAAGACATTTCATTCTGGGATAATTCCCCACCACCTCAAGGATCGGTGGATAATGTTTCAGATCAAGAAGAGAATAGAATAGAGCGGGAAGGGACCTTGGAGGTCTTCTAGTCCAGCCCCCTGCTCAAGCAGGAAAATGTCCTATACCCTTTCAGACAAATGGTGGTCCAGTCTCTTCTTAAAAGCTTCCCGTGTTGGAACATGCATAACTTCTGGAGGCAAGTTGTTCCACTGGTTAATTGTTCTAACTGTCAGGAATTCTTTTCTAAGTTCTAGATTGCTTCTCTCCTTGATTAGTTTCCATCCGGAAGCAAGAAGGACAGAAAAACAAATTTGAATATCAGCTTCGTGGTAGACATATATTTATTTTATATGAGGTTGTCATTTCCACGTGGCATTTAGCACAGAGATGAAAGGAAGAAAAGCTGTTCAAGAGACATGCCTAACTTATCTGGGATCACAGAACAAATGATCATTGAGCCACAGAGCTGAGCAGCTGGATGAGAGGGGTGACACCATAACACAGGGCTTTTCAACCAGTGGTACGGGTACCAGCTGTGGTACATTGGCACCTGGCAGGTGGTACGCGACCATCCTAGAAAAGTGGTAGCGGGGGAGGGGAATGAGCTGAACCAGTGGCAGCACCGCACAAGCCTGAGCGAGAGATGGCTGGAGCTGCAGGGCTATCAGGGCTCAGCGGAAGCGCCAGGATCAGCACTTCTTCGGGGGTGTCAGGGCTCAGTGGAAGCACCAGGATCAGTGCCAGGCTCCAGCCGGAGCTCGGCGCTGAATCTGGCACGTCTGCTGAGCCCAGAAGAAGTGCAGATCAGCTGGAATGTTGCAGCATCTCCAGGGTCTTGTGATTTACATTCAGATGCTTGGCAACTCATTCATATTTATGACGGTCACAGTGTCCCAGGGTCATGTGAAGTGACCAAAACCTGCTGCAACCACCCAGCAGACGGGGGGAATAAAAACCAAACACCCCCCCTACCCCACCCCTGCTGCCAATCCTCAACAGAAATGCTCACAACCATGAAAACCTCAGACAGGAGGAAGAGCACCACCAGGCAGGCAGGCAGGTGTCTTGCTTGGCTGTGGCTCGAGGGGCACTAAGCGAACTGTTGTAAGTCGAGGACTACCTGTACCTCATCACTTTTTTCTTCTCTTTTTTTGGGTCATCAAGTTTTTGGCACCTTGCTAGGCGACTGGTAGTACTCGGATGTTGCCATATCCTAAAAGTGGTACAATGAGTGAAAAGGTTGAAAAGCCCTGCCATAACAGACCTGCTATGGATCCCAGCAGATCACCAATCTCCAGAAACTCCTTCTCCTTCTCCTCGGATTGTCCAGGTGAGAGATGGCTTACCATGATACCTCAGAAGTTGTGGGTGCTCCATTACAGGAGGCTTTTAAGAAGAGACTGGACAGCCACTTGTCTGGAACGGTATAGATTCTCCTGCTTGAGCAGGGGGGTGGACTAGAAGACCTCCAAGGTCTCTTCCAACTCTGATATTCTGTTATTCTCTTCTGTTAAACCTGAAAACTGCACTTCCCTACCTGAACATCTTGAGATGGTTTCAGTTGGAGCTGTGGTAAATACACGTCTTCAGAAAATGGTGGACATCTTCACACTGGAGCAAGTACAACATATAGGTGAGCCCTCAGGCTCTTGTGGTTTGAGGTTTTGTTTTGTTTTTTTTTGTATTTGTGCCTTCACGTTATTGTTGACTACAGTTTTCTTAGCAAGGTGTTCACAACTGGTTTTTCATTTGGCTCCTCCTGACACGGTAGAGATGGGTTCAACCTTGAATGCTTCTCTTTTTTGCTTCTTTCTCAAAGCAACATAGGTCTTAGGTTTTAGAAAGACTAATGGTCAGATCTGGTGTTCACCAACAGAACAGATTGGGTTGGCTTAGATGAGTAGCAGGCAGTATATAAATATATTCCTGAGGTAATCCTATTTTCCCATGCTCAGAAACCTGTTTCCAGACACATGTGTTTCTCTAGTTCCTATCCTATCCTATCCTATCCTATCCTATCCTATCCTATCCTATCCTATCCTGTCCTGTCCTGTCCTGTCCTGTCCTGTCCTGTCCTGTCCTGTCCTGTCCTGTCCTGTCCTGTCCTGTCCTATTATTAGAATAGAATAGCTCAGAACAGAACAGAACAGAACAGAACAGAACAGAACAGAACAGAATACAGCTGGAAGGGATCTTGGAGGTCTTCTAGTCCAGCCCCCTGCTCAAGTAAGAGAACCTATACCATTTCAGACAAGTGACTGTCTAGTCTCTTCTTAAAAACCTCCAGTGATGCCTCCCACAATTTCTGAAGGCAAACTGTTCCACTGGTTAATTCTCCTCACTGTAAGGAAGTTTCTCCTTAATTCCAGGTTGCTTCTGTCTTTGGTTAGTTTCCAGCCATTGTTTCTTGTCCTGCCCTCTGGTGCTTTGGAGAATAATTTGACCCCCTCTTCTTTGTGGCAGCCCCTCAAATACTGGAATACTGCTATCATGTTGCCCCTGTTTCTTCTTTTCATTAGACTAGCCAAACCCAAGTTCTGTAGCTGTTCTTCATATGTTTTAGTCTCCAGGCCTTTGATCATTTTAGTTGCTCTTCTCTGAACTTTTTCCAAAGTCTCAACATCTTCTTTGTAGTATGGTGACCAAAATTGGTTGCAGTATTCCAGATGTGGTCTTACTAGAGTTTTATAAAGCAGGATTAATACTTCACGTGATCTTGATTCTATGTCTCTGTTTATACAATCCAGGATTGTATTGGCTTTTTTGGTGGCTGCTGCACACTGCTGGCTCATAGTGAAATGATTGTCCACTAGGACTCCAAGGTCCCTCTCACAGTTGCTGTTCATTGAATGTGTGATACTTCAATCTTTCCCTCTGCTTTTTCTCTCTTCCTTATTCCCCATTTATGTGAGTGTGTTCGAGCTGTTTGATTTTGTTCTTCAGTGAGTAAAAAAGGGAAATGATGAGATATAAGAACAACAACATCTGCCTGAACTGGATCACATCACTAAGATAACCCCATTGGTTCAGCCTTAAAAAAGAAATGCAGTGTGATTTAATGGCATAGAGGGCTGGGCTTAAATTTAGGAGAAATGCTTGTTCAGCTTTTAAGGTCATTTAGGGATTTGGTCTAGCCCGGGGGTGTCCAAACTTGGCAACTTTAAGATGTGTGGACTTCAACTCCCAGAATTCCCCAACCAGCATGGCTGGTTGGGGAATTCTAGGAGTTGAAGTCCACAGGTCTTAGAGTTGCCAAGGTTGGGGACCCCAGGTGTAGTCAGTTCATTCAGCCTAACTTAATTCACAAAATTGTGGCAATTAGATAGGGCAAGAGTTCCCCTTCAGTATAACCAGTGGTGGGATTCAAATATGTGAACAACCGGTTCTCTGCATGGATGCCGCTTCTGGAAGTCCATTCTGGGCCTGGGCAACAAAAAATTAGCTACTGGTTCTGCTGAACTGGTGCAAACCGGCTGAATCCCATCACCGAGTATAACCCCCTTGAAGTCTTCCGAGGGAAAAAGAGATTAAAACAAAATAACATTGGGATGAACTCTTCGTGGAGAAAATTAAATCATTTGTCCTTAATGTTCAATCTACATCCTTAGGTTTGGGGAAGGTTGGAACGAGATGATACAAATCTAATCACGGTAACTATTACGTCGTGGGCTCTGATGAGCAGGAACGAGAACATGCAGAGGAGTACAGATGAACACATACTTTATTTAAGCAGAAACTGTACTGAGAGATTGGATTCACCCTGCCTCAATATATATAGCCAGGCCCTATGGTATTAACCAATCGGATTGAAGCTATACTTGCTGCCCAAAGTTGACCAATAGCAAGACTGGCGCCGTCCTGTCTGAGATGCTGGAGAACCGTTGGTTCTCCAGCAGGGCATGTGATGATATTCCAAAAGCCCAGTACATAACAGTAACCATTTAGGAAAAACAGGCCTTGCAATCCATCTGGTTTTTTTTCCCCCCATGACAATACAAGAGATTATGATATGAGCTGGAATATGTTTGGCTTTCTGTCTCTCACTGGTACTTTAACCTGGTCCCTTAACATTCTTCCTGTTTATCCTCTGGTCTTGCAACTTTGCCCTGGGTGACGTAGAGAATGAGTTGTTTTAATACCAAGGCTCTCTGCAGGGAGAAATCAAAGGTTTTTCTAAGCTTTGGGAGGGATACTATCTAAAACCCAGAGACAGGAAAAGAGAGAGAAAGCAACACTGGTGGAATGGTAGTGGTGATTAGTGCTTTATATTTCTCCTGTCACTGCAAACCTGGAGGTAGATACTTCATTTACTACGTCTAGAGGAAAAAAACGACTTAAAAAAAAAGCATCGGGTGAAATGCCTGTCCTTCAACCCTCTCTTCTTGTCATTTTAATTGAATCGTGTAATCTCGCTTTGCTTTGATGAGGGAGGAGGAAAAAGAGAGAAGAAATTCATAATGGAGAGTTAATTAGCAGTTTGCAGAGTCTGTGGGATGAGAACGGAGCCTGCCAGACATTACGGGGAGATCTTGTGTCAATTTTCATAAATGCTGTAACAGCAGGCTGCCTTCTTTAGCACAACTGCGGGAAGAGTGGGTGGGCGAGATAAAAAAAATAATAATAAATAATACTCTCTAATAATCTGATATGCAGATATGATGGTGCCCAGGCAGGTCAGTTGGTGGTTAGGAACCTGCAGTCGGCAGCATATTAATTTCTTCTACTGGTTTTCTCGTTTTGCTGAAGAAAGGATGGAGTGAGGCCTTAGGGAGAAGGAGTTTGAAAGAAAATAATGGCCTTAAATTCCTTGTTCCCACCTTCAAGCATAAAACAAAACTGTGTCTGGGCTAAAACAGTATGCTGGAATAAATTCACATTTTGCCCAAATGTCTGCCTTTCCGCCAATCAACTAAAAAGAATATGTATTGTTTATTACATTAAAAATACAGATCAGCACATGATAAACCTCCCCCCCCAATATCTACGGGAGATTGATAGTTGCTTAATTTATTACTGATTCTTGGGGTCCCTGGAAGAAAGAACCTCAATTAACAAGGCAGCTACATCTGGCAAATGTTATTTTATTGTCGCCTCGTTATAATCATAAAATGCGCTCTTCAAAAGAAGAAGCATGGAAGGATCATCCTTCCCAATTTTTTTTTCCTCCAGAGACCTCCAACTTCTCCCAAATGATAATCACTAAAAAGGCAGAGAGGGGACTGCGAAGAGGGAACATTTATCATTTTTACATTAAAGCAGACTGCCTGATCTTAGCCAAGCATTTGGGTGTATGTGAAAATGAGACAATAAAAACATAAACATGGGCCCAGCCTGGTTATAAAAAAACACAAAACCCTTGACTCCATTTCAAAAACCAGACTTTTAAAAAGTCAGAATGAGGATTGGATTGTGAATCTTTTTCCTTTTGCCAAGACATGGATGGAATGTAGAGTCAAGAGGGAAGAGCTAGCAGCTTCCCTTCTGTTGAGGATGGAGGAAGCCTCCAAAAAAAAAAGAAAGAAAAAAAAAGAAAAAAAAAAGAATATTTGTAGTTCAGGGTTGAAATGAGGGATCCTTGGTGCTCTCAAGCTTGGTTGTTTTCTTGCAGACGTTTCATTACCCAATCTGAGTAACATCATCAGTGCTAAACTGATGTTTCTGCATCATTGGTGAAGAAACATCTGCAAGAAAAAAAAACAAGCTCAAGGGCACCAAGGAAGTGAGATTCCTTGACAACTGTGCTACAATCACTAATTTCAGAGGCAGACAATCTGAAGAGAAACAGAGTATCCTTATGAATGAAGGCAATTATATGTGTCCCAGGATAATGTTGCAAGACCCAACTTGGGTGGGTCATCAGGACCAGAGGCTTAGCTTTCGGGCTCATGATGAGCCCATCCTCAGGGAAATTCTCTCTTCTGGAATGTGTGCTTTGGGCTATTCTAGGCATTGTATTTATGTGGTGCCTTCCTATTGATTGGTGTGTTGATGATAGCCAGCGGTTGGCTGTTGTTTCCTTGTGCTGCTAAGTCCTTGACCTGATAAGCTGGTGATAAATCAGCATTCCTGTTGACTAGCAAGGGGCCCATTTCCCAGGCTTCAATCATTTCTCTGGCTGTTTTTGTACCTGCTTGGCCAACAATCTTAATAGCTGCAAAATTAAATGTACATCCTTGTTCATCGCAATATGAGTATCCTTACCTCAAATATTTTTTTGAGCAGTCAAACTCTTCCTTTTAAAGCAGTGAGATACTTGTATTGCACAATTGTCCCCCAAATCCGAAGGACATTAACCTTAGCACTGTGCAAGCGTTTCCCATGGCTGTTTTGGAGGACTGATACAAAAATATACCACATGAGCTGAGATTGTGCCCCTGTGGAGCCATTGAAACTATAGCTCATGTCCCCAAGGGCTCATTTCATAACACCTCACCTAATTAAATACCCGAGAAATATTTTTTTCTTTTATGTACAACTGCTGTTTATCAAATTAGTATGAAGTAGTTTTTTTGAATGTGGCCAATGTTTCTTATACTTTAGGCAAAATTAGGTGGACTCTAACTGCCCACAGATAGTCCACCACTAATCGTAATATATTATTATTATTTTTTTTAATTCCATTTATATCCCACCCTTCTCCGAAGACTCAGGGCGGCTTTACAAACTTAGCAGTAGCCTTCATTCTATGTATATGCCTGCTTATTAGGGCTTTCACACACACCCCAAGCGGCATTATTACAAAGTCAGCTTAATTGCCCCCAACAATCTGGGTCCTCATTTTACCTACCTCGGAAGGATGGAAGGCTGAGTCAACCTTGAGCCTGGTGGGATGTGAACCTGCACTAATTGCAGGCAGCTGGTGTTACTTAAGGAGGCATTAGCCCACTGCTCCACCAAGGCTCTTTTGTCTGTATTTATTTATTTATTTATTTATAGTATTATTGTTTTTAATGCTTTTATTTGTAATGTTGAGCTGTGGCTATAAAAAATTGAATTGAATCTCGGTGATATTAATGGAGGCAGTGACATTAATGAATTGGGTATGTCTAGTTTAATGAAAAGAAGGTCTAGGGGTGACATGACAGCAATGGGCCAATATCTCAGGGGTTGCCACAAAGCAGAGGGAGTCAAGCTATTCTCCAAACCACCTGAAGGCAGGACAAGAAGCAATGGATGGAAACTAATCAAGGAGAGAAGCAAGCTAGAACTAAGGAGAAATTTCCTGACAGAGAGAACAATTAGTCAGTAGAACAACCTGCCTCCAGAAGTTGTTGCTGCTACAATACTGGAGGTTTTCAAGAAGAGACTGGACAATGATTTGTCTGAAATGGTATAGGGTTTCCTGGTTGAGCAAGAAGTCTGCAAAGCAAGGGCTCATTTTCAGTCACTCTACAAGGAAGGGATATATAAGGGAAAGGATCTTTTTGGATCCAGAGATGGTGAGAGATGCCCAGAAAGCAGAATAGCAGAGTTGAAAGGGACCTTGGTTCCTTCCAAGTCTGCTATTCTGCTTTCTGGGCATCTCTCACCATCTCTGGATCCAAAAAGATCCTTTCCCCTATATATCCCTTCCTTGTAGAGTGACTGAAAATGAGCCCTTGCTTTGCAGACTGCCCCTTTCATAGTGCATCAATCCTGTCCAGGTGTTTTCTGGGATGGGAGTTGTTCCTTTTCAAGCCACTCCACACAATTTCTAGGGCAGGAGCGATTTGCAGTACACTTGTCAACACAAGCAGAGTTGGTTTGCTTGATGCAGTTAGAAGTGCTAGCAGGAGAAGGGGAGAAGCAAGCATCCTGTTGTTATTGGGAAGATGGATATCAAGCACTAGGCTGGTTGGCACAGCTTTAGGATCACTCCTCTGAAGATGATGTCTGGCTGCCCAAACCACAAACTTTCTGTTACAAAATCAAGTGGGGCTTCTTAGTGCAGTTGACAGTCATTCTGCCGACCCAAATCTCTGCGTACTTTGGCACACTGATGAATTTCTGAGCTGAGTCCTTCTTCTGCATCATTTCAAGTGTGTATTTATGTATCTCTTTCCCTCCGGTGTTCCAGTTCTCTTCAAAATGATCAGATTTTATACTCTTGTGACAGAGACCTATAAGACTTTCTAGCTAGTTGGTGAATAAGAAACAGGAACAAGGAATAGAATAGAATAGAATAGAATAGAATAGAATAGAATAGAATAGAATAGAATAGAATAGAATAGAATAGAATAGAATAGAATAGAATAGAATAGAATAGAATAGAGCTGGAAGGGACTTTGGAGGTCTTCTAGTCCAGCCCCTTGCCCAAGCAGGCAAACCTATACCATTTCAGACAAGTGACTGTCCAGTCTCTTCTTAAAAACCTCCAGTGATGGAGCACCCACGATTTCAGAAGGCAAGTTGTTCCACTGGTTAATTGTCCTCACTGTCAGGAAGTTTCTCTTTAATTCCAGGTTGCTTCTCTCTTTGGTCAGTTTCCAACCATTGTTTTTTTCTCCTACCCTTTGGTGCTTTGGAAAATAATTTGACCCCCTCTTCTTTGTGGCAGCCCCTCAAATACTGGAATACTGCTGTCATGTCACCCCTATTTATTTTCTTTAGACTAGCCAAACCCAAGAACTGCAGCTGTTCTTCATATGTTTTAGTCTCCAGGCCTTTGATCATCTTAGCTGCTCTTCTCTGAAATTTTTCCAAAGTCTCGACATCTTTTTTGTGATGTGGTGACCAGAATTGGCTGGAGTACTCCAGGTGTGGTCTTACTAGGGTTTTATAAAGCACTGCTATTACTTCACATGATCTTGATTCTATGCCTCTGTTTATACAACATTGTTTATACGACAATCTATCTATCTATCTATCTATCTATCTATCTATCTATCTATCTATCTATCTATCTGTCTGTCTGTCTGTCTGTCTGTCTGTCTGTCTGTCTGTCTGTCTGTCTATTATCTATCTATCTATCTATCTATCTATCTATCTATCTATCTATCTATCTATCTATCATCTATCATTGATCTATCTGTCATCTATCATCAACTTTTTAATTGCCCATCTCCCTCACAGAGGGTCTCTGGAAGATGTACAATTTAATCAATACAATAAGAGATTTCCAGGACAACTGCATAGTTGCATGTGCATAAATTCACCAGGGTTCAGCTTGACTCAAAGAAAACCCTTCTTTGTTTTTAGAAGTTACTTTACAGTTTGACACGGGCTGCATTCTTACCAAATGCTTCACTTCTTTACCAAATTAATCAGTGTTTTAAGTTAATATATTCCATTGGGGACCATTAAAAACAACAAAGATTAACATTCACTAGGCTTAGTAGGTTGTACAACTGCAGCCATTTTAAAAAAATATTGTAACATTCAGATATTAAGATTCTGAGCTGGTGACAGTGGCTTCTGAATTCTAAGTGGCCTAATTGGGACCAGATCAGGAATGGTAGTTCGTAAGATGTGCTAGGCCACATGAGTGCCAGAAAGCTGATGAGAAACTTGGAGGATATCTTTGTGGCACAGGACTAAATTTATCCACAAGCTACTTTTGAACATAGACTAACTTCCTATCTATGGTTGCAGAATGAATACTCCCACATTCATCACCACCTTTGGATGTGCCATCTTTTCTGTTATTAGCACTCACCATTTAACAATCTAATTAAGGTCATCAATCAGCAAAAGGCTACTAAGAGAGCTATTTTTTTTGGGCCCTCTTTAACCAGCAGAACTAATATCTTGTTAAGTTGCCAAAACCCCTTCATTAGATGTTTCCCTCTGGCAATGCTTTGTGACCCAGAAAACAGTCAGAAGATAAACAGACTTTTATCACAACGAAGAGGGTCTAAATGTCAGGAAATGTGGTTTCTCTTCAAATTAGCAGATGTCAGTGCCCTCTGCACTTACAAACCACTGGAAAGTATCACTAGGCAGTATTCAGAATTCCTCCAATATCCATTGCTTTATTATCTCAAAACCCTTATTGTTGAAGTCGAGATACTTTCTAGATCTATATGTTGGTATATGAAAGAATTTTAAGCAGTGTTAAGCAGAGGAAAACTGATAATATTCTTCTGCAGTTTTGATTAAAGGGTGAGTAAAGAGCAGAAGAAGAACATAGATAAGAAATGGCAGAATACTGGGGCACCTTTGTGTCTTGTCTAAACCAAGTGACTTCCCAGAGAACTGTTGGAGGAGGCCACATCCAGACGTATCTTAGAATAATAAAATAAGAGAGCTGGAAGGGACCTTGGAGGTCTTCTACTCCAACCCCCTGCTCAAACAGGAGAACCCACATCATTCTGGACAAATGATTGTCCAATCTCCTCTTACAAACCTCCAGTGTTGGAGCATCTACAACTTCTAGAGGCAAGCCATTCCACTGATTAATTGTTCTCACTGTCAGGAAATTTTCTCCTTAGTTCCAGGTTGCTTCTCTCCTTGATTATTTTTCATCCATTGCTTCTTGTCCTGCCTTCAGGTGCTTTTGAGAATAGGTTAACCCTCTCTTTTTTGTCACAATTCCAGGACTTCTGGTTCACCAGATCTCCAGGTCTTTTAGTTCATCAGAATTATGAAAACAGCACAGTGTTGTGAAACACGCAAACTATGTCCTTTTCATATGTCCATGTGACATCATCATGCTCATACAAATGGGATGAAGCCTGCATTGTGATGATGCAATACTTCTTTTATCATTTGCCCTCTGTTGACCTCCCCCAATCCTCTGGGCCATATGCTCCTTCTTTTGTGTGATGGAGAGAGAAGGGTGAATTTTGATGGATGGTCAGAATAGTCAGCTTAACTACCCATCACGTTTGGTAGTAATAGAGCAACTGTAGGAGAAAGCATGGTGTCAAATGGGAGGAGGGCTTCCTAATGTACTTTACAATGTCTCCATTGGGGGCTTCCAGAGACTAGCAATCTGACCCTTCCTGGAATGCAGATATATCCAAACTTAACAGAAGGCTCAAGGACAAAGCTTGATGCATCAGTAAGCTCATTGCAGATTTATATAAGCTTTGTGAGATGAAAAACTGATATATCAAATGCTACAGATTGCATTGCTACAGATACAGCCCCGTGCTCATATTCCTCAAACATTTTTCAACTTGAATTGCCTCCTATACCTACAAATTTCTGGATTCCCCTTGGCCTATGCCTGGTCATCTCTTCATATAGATTTTCATGTATATGTTTAGCCCATTTCTGGTTACATAATATGGATTGGAGCACCACAAGGAAGCTGACTTTCTCTTAAAAACAGCTACTGCCCTAGAGGGAAATGTTGACATGTTCTCTACCTCTTTGAGTTTCAGCTAGAAGAACACTTGGCCAACCTCTTGAACCAACTCTTTATTTGATGCAGTCAAATATCAGGGCATCTTTTGATTCAAAGACAAGGGTTATTGTTCGAATTTTCCCATTGACAACTCCTGAATATATTTCTATGGCCTGACTTATCAAGGGTTGGCTTCCCTCACCATTTTCTATCCTCTGGAGCTCCTACTTAGGAACAAAATGTGCATGGGGTGGAAATATTGAATAAAACATGAATAAAACAAGTGCCAATTACTTTCTGCTTTCCCCTCTAAGAACGTGGGGGAAGGTAGCAGACAAAGAATGAGAATCTGATTCATGCATATTAAAATTATCCCTACCCCTAACCATCACACCGTACTATTTTGTGATAAGGACACTGATGAGATCATGTTTTAGACCATTTGCTTAATGGAAAAAAGAACATTGTTGTTTTATTCACGGGTATTGGACCAGGAATCACAATACTGCCGAGTACAGGCAGTCCTCAACTTACAACCACAACTGAAGTCCAAAATTTAGGTTGCTAAGTGAGAAATTTCTTAACTGAATTTTGCCCCATTTTATGACTTTTCTTGCCACATTTGTTAAGTAAATCACAGCAGAGGTTAAATTAGTAGCACTGTTTTTAAGTGAATCTGTCTTCCCCCTTGACTTTTCCGTCCAGAAGGTGGCAAAAGCATGACCACAAGACACCATAACTGTCATAAATGTGAGTCAGTTGTCAAGCATCCAAATGAAAATCACATGACCATGAGGAATGCTGTAATGGTCATATAAGTGAGAAAAACGGTTGTAAGTCACTTTTTTCAGTGCCGTTGTAACTTCCAATGGTCACTGTAAGAATTGTTGTAAGTCGAGGGCTTCCTGTATCGTGGGTGCTCCATCACTGGAGATTTTTAAGAAGAGACTAGACAGTCACTTGTCTGAAATGGTATAAGTTCTCCTGCTTCAGAAGGGGGCTGGACTAGAAGACCTCCAAAGTCCCTTCCAGCCTATCCTATCCTATCCTATCCTATCCTATCCTATCCTATCCTATCCTATCCTATCCTATCCTATCCTATCCTATCCTATCCTATCCTGTCCTGTCCTGTCCTGTCCTGTCCTGTCCTGTCCTGTCCTGTCCTGTCCTGTCCTGTCCTATCCTTATTCTACTCTGCTCTGCTCTGCTCTGCTCTGCTCTGCTCTACTCTACTCTACTCTACTCTACTCCCAATCCCATCCCATCCCATCCCATCCCATCCCATCCCATCCCATCCCATCCCATCCTATTCTATCCTATCACCTCATCTTCTCAACTTAGAGCTTCTGATGGCAAAGTCCAGCATGAAGCTTTGAACAGCTTACTACATTCAGATTTCCAATAGTCTGTGAATGCAAACTTACAACAATTTTTTTATTCCATTTATATCCCGCCCTTCTCCGAAGACTCAGGGTGGCTTACAATCTAAGAAGCACAAATCAATGTGCTTAGCAATAGCCTTCATTCTATGTATATGCCTGCTTATTAGGGCTTTCGCCCCCCCCCCCAGAAGCATTTTTTACAAAGTCAGCTTATTGCCCCCAACAATCTGGGTCCTCATTTTACCTACCTCGGAAGGATGGAAGGCTGAGTCAACCTTGAGCCTGGTGGGACTCGAACCTGCACTAATTGCAGGCAGCTGGTGTTACTTAAGGAGGCATTAGCCCACTGCTCCACCAAGGCTCAAGTTGTGGTATGCTCCAACACTGGAGGTTTTAAAGAAGAGATTGGACAACCACTTGTCTGGAATGGTGTAGGATCTCGTGCTTGAACTGTGAAAACAGAAGTTTCAAAAGCTGAAGAAGAGAGTTTGAGAGGAAAAAGTAAAAGGAGATTTAATTTAGAGGTAGTACTTCTTGCCTGGACTACCTCACAAGGCTGGCAGTTTGGTGAGACTTATTCTCAAATGAATAGATATAGAACTGCAACCATAGAATAGTATGTGTGGATCAGATCCAGTCCAGTCCCTGAACCAAACAGGTTGTTTTAGGCCATTTCTGGGGCTTCATCACAGGAAATTGTATGGCTTCAATTCTTCAGACTGAATCAGAACTGTCAGAAGACTTTACAGCAGAAAGACAGATCCAATATCTGGAACAACTGCTACGTTTCCATTTCAATTTTTCAGGAAATTAATAGAGTGTAGCTAGAAAGAGGAAACAATGTGGAAAGTGATTGACAGGTCAAATATCTAATTGTGAGAAGCAGTTCATTATAGTCTCTCTGATCATAGTGGTTTGGGAGAGCAATCTTAACATGGCTGCTTTCAACCAGCCATTCAACACCCCTGATAGATATTTTTCCTTAGAAAAAAGACTTTATTCTTTTGGCAATAAGGCAGGTCTCTTACAAAGACAAGCTATGATTTCTGTTGTTTTCATAATCCCAGATAGCAGGGCTTAGTTCAAAGGTTTAACAATTCTGCATTGTATCCTCCCAAATCTTTACATGCTTCCATTGCACAAAACATCTGTTGTCTTTAAAACGGGTTAATGTACTTCCCCACCTCAGGGTAAATGTGATTCAGTGCTATCTAAAAAAAATATGAAACAAGATAAATCTGTTATAGACATTTCTTTATTTCCTTTAAAATAAGAAGTTAACAATGCTAATTCAAGAGACTTCTGTATGTTTTTTTCAGACAGAGTAGACTTTACTATGGTCTTCCCAGTTGCAGGGTATGTCTGTGAAAGTTGGGCCATAAGAAAGGCTGAGCGCCAAAGAATTGAGGCCTTTGAACTATGGTGCTGGAGAAGACTCCTGCGAGTCCCTTGGACTGCAAGGCAATCAAACTGGTCAGTCCTAGAGGAGATCAACCCTGACTGCTCTTTAGAAGGCCAGATCCTGAAGCTAAAACTCAAATCCTTTGGCCACCTAATGAGAAGGAAGGACTCACTGGAGAAGAGCCTAATGCTGGGAAAGATTGAGGGCACTAGAAGAAGGGGACGACAGAGAATGAGCTGGCTGGATGGAGTGACTGAAGCAGTAGGCGTGACCTTAAATGGACTCCAGAAGATGGTAGAGGACAGGAAGGCCTGGAGGAACGTTGTCCATAGGGTCGCGATGGGTCGGACACGACTTCGCAACTAACAACAACAACAACAGACTTTACTATCTGCCATTGTATGGTATGGTATGGTATGATATGGGCTAGACTAGGACAGGACAGGACAGAAAAAAGAGGGAAAGGAAAGGAAATAGAAAAAAAGGAAAATTAAGGAAAAGGAAGGAAAGGAAAGGAAAGGAAAGGAAAGGAAAGGAAAGGAAAGGAAAGGAAAGGAAAGGAAAGGAAAGGAAAGGAAAGGAAAGGAAAGGAAAGGAAAGTCCATGTTAATTAATGGGAGTTCAATGTTTCGGATGTCTAAATCTGACTTGGTCTTTTGAGTCTAATTGGATAAGCCCTGATTAAATTTAAAACAAAACAGCTTGTTTCCAAAATATTTGAATTAGAGTTGACTGCAGGTGGTATTTCAAACTGTTTGGCAAATTTACAGCTGGTGTAATTGGATAGATAATTTTTCCCCAAACTGCTCACAGAGAATGAATTTTTCAACAGTATCTCTGAATTCCCCAGTGGCGATGATGGTGATGCCAGTCTTTAAAAAGACCCATGGGAGTGATTCTGGGTGAGGTTCTATGACAGACTAGATGTCTCCAAAGAAACAAAATGGCACTGTGATAGTGAACTGTGGTCAGCAGTGATTTCTGGTGATATACTCTTTCTGGATAAAAGAGAGATTGAGAGATTGCCTACTATCACTCTGGACCACTGCTCCTCATGAGGAGATCAAAGAAGGCAAGTCCCGTGGTTTTCTCATGAGTGACAAGGGGTGAAGGGCAGCAAAGTGAGACAAGAAACTCAAAGATAGACTTTGTGCTATCGTCTAGTGGTGATCTGGATTTTGTTTAATTATGGTGCTCCTATTGCAATTGTGCTTTTTTGCCCAGAAGGAGCAAAGAAAATGTAAATGTCATTAAAACATGGTATCCCTGTGGAGCAATGACTTGCTTTTGACTAGGAAATGACATACAATAAAAAGGTCAATCATCCATCTTATTGGTGCACATCATGGGAATCCTATATTGCATGGTTGACCCAAGGATGCCCTTTGATAGACAGGTCCTTCAGATATGCTCTTTACCAGACAATCCCAAACAAATGTTTTTAAGGTAGGGCCATACTTAAAAAAAAATCCAGAATCCTCTTTTCACATATAATTCCTTCATGGATTTTTTTCCCCAGCAAGAAAAATGCATTATGTCAATGCCGCGAATATCGGATGTTCTTGCTTTGACAACAGATGGAAATGCAGCCATTTTTCTCTATTGCTTTTAGAGTTAGTTGATGCTGGGAGGGGGAATGTGGATGAGAGTCCAACTAGTCATAACAATAATAACTCAGCTGTGGGAACCCAAGGTTATTGGGCCCAGAGTTGATAGAGTTTTCGTGGGCTGGAGAGCTGGGGAGAAAGCCTGTGCTTCAAGCTAATTGGGGAATGTGATTTATGACTGTTTATTGGAGGAGGGAATTGTGCATTGTTACTTAGTATCCAGGGGAGGGGAATTGAGTTTTTGGTTTCAACTATGTAGTGCTGATACTTTGTTTGTCAAATAAAAGATTCTTTAAGGTAAACAATGCCTCGAAGTTCTTTTGAAGAGTTTCATCTTTCAGAACCATGACACATTAGCTCTGCAGAGGATAAGAATTGAGAGGCAGTGCATACATTGTGCTGAAGGAAAATTAGTTGGAATGTCTATTGGGAAGACACAAGAGACCCTCCTGGATAATGGGTAGGGGCAGAGATTTAGCTATGACAGTTTTGGAGTCTCTTCTCCAGTTACCTTGATAAGAGAAGAATATGGACAATCACTTAAATAACAGGCAGCAGTGTGCGGTAGCAGCCAAAAAATCCAATGCAATCCTAGGGTGTATAAACAGAGGGACTGAATCAAGATCATTTGAAGTATTAGTACCACTTTATAAAGCCTTAGTAAGACCACACCTGGAATACTGTATCCAGTTTGGGTCATGACAATCTAAAAAAGATATTGAGACTCTGGAAAGCACAGAGAAAAATGATAAAAATGATTGGGGGACTGAAGAATGGTTGCAGAAATTGGGTATCCTTAGTCTAGTCAAAAGAAGGACTAGGGGTTACATCAGGGGTCTTCAAACTTGGCTCTTTTATGACTTGTGGACTTCAATTCCCAGAATTCCTCAGCCAGCATGCCTGGCTGAGGAATTCTGGGAGTTGCAGTCCACAAGTCATAAAAGGGCCAGGTTTGAAGACCCCTGGGTTACATGATAGCAGTATTCCAGTATTTGAGGGTCTGCCACAAAGAAGAGGGGGGAGGATCAACCTATTTTCCAAAGCACCTGAAAGCAGAACAAGAAACAATGGGTGGAAATTAATCAAAGAGAGAAGCAAACTAGAATTAAGGAGAAGCTTCCTAACAATGAGAACAATTAAGCACAGAATGGTTTGCCTTCAGAAGTTGTGGGTGTTCCATCACTGGAGGTTTTTAAGAAGAGACTGGACATCCACTTGTCTGAAATGGTATAGGATCTCCTGCTTGAGTAAGTGGTTGGATTAGATGACCACCAAAGTACCTTTCAACTCTGTTATTCTGTTATACTGGCAAGTTTCTAATCAAGGAGAGAAGCAACCTGGAATTAAGGAGAAACTTCCGAACCGTGGGAACAATTAACCAGTGGAACAGCTTGCCTTCAGATGTTGTGGATATCAAACAGGGATGCAGACTCTTCTTCAACTCCCGACTTCCTGGAAAATGCCGCATAAAATTAGACCTGTTCTTTCTGGTTACAAAGACCCCATTTTTTTTTCTTCTGTGCCTTTGCTTCAACAGATGTCTTGAGTTTGTGCTAGAGTCTGAAATTACTGTGCCAAAAAAAAAAAATCTCACAAGGAACTTGTCAGAGCTACTCAACAGGATCATAACAAAGTGCTGATTACGCTTCCTGTTATCTTCCTCCTACCAGAATCGAAGCACTAGAAGATTCAAGGGGAAACAGAGATGACAAATTCTAAACCTCCCACGCTCTTTTCCCCATTTTTTCATCCCTTGGTTTTGATTTCAGCGATCGTTTTTTGGCCATTGGGCTGATACAGCTGATACCGTTTCAGAGAAGTTTCTTGTAGTGACATTAGGTGCCTTAAGACCTGACCTGCTAGCATCCCGGTTCTTACGCAGGCACAAAAAGAGCAGATTAACCAATTGATAACAGAAGAAGAAATTCTTACAGCAATTAAGGAATTGAAGTTGGATAAAGCACCAGGTACGGATGGTTTGACTGCGATTTATTACAAAAATCTACAAATGGAGTTGATAAAGCCGTTAAAGGAGCTGTTTCAGATAATTCAGAGAGGGGGAAAGGTGCCTCCGTCTTGGAGAACTGCTTTTATCTCTTTGATACCGAAGGAAGATCAAGATGCTACTCAAGTTAAAAACTATAGACCGATATCACTTTTAAATACAGATTATAAGATATTTGCTAAGGTATTGGCTAATAGACTGATGAGGGTTCTGCAACAGGTGATTCATGGGGATCAAACTGGGTTTATTAGTGGTAGGCAAATGAAAAATAATGTGAGGCATATAGTTGATGTGTTAGAGTTTTTGGAAAGGAACAACCAGATCCCTGCGGTGCTAATTTTTTTAGATGCTGAAAAAGCCTTTGATCAATTGAATTGGCAATTTTTGATGAAAGTTCTAGATAAAATGAATTTTGGGGATAAATTTTTGCAACCAATTAGGGCATTATATCAAAAACAAACTGCCCGAATAATAGTTAATAATAGCTTGACTGAAGCTTGTAATATTGAGAAGGGCACAAGGCAAGGGTGTCCGTTATCGCCTTTGTTATTTGTGTTAACACTGGAGATATTATTGGTAAAAATACGGAATTCGGAAAGAATTAAGGGTATACAAATTAGAGATCAGGATTATAGATTGAGAGCGTTCGCAGATGATCTGGTTGTTACGGTGACCCAGCCGGAGAACTCTGTTGTGGACCTGATGGAGATAATAATACAATATGGGAAGGTTTCTGGATTTAAAGTTAATGTACAAAAAACTAAAATTCTGGCCAAAAATATGACAGTATCGCAAAAGGCCCTTTTAGAAGGATTAACTGGATTTGAGATTGTTAAAAGGGTCAAATATTTGGGGGTGTTTTTGTCACCCTCTAATACAAAGTTATATAAAAATAACTATGAAAAGTTATGGGGAAAAATTCAAAAAGAATTGGAGAGCTGGGAAAAACTGCAATTGTCTTTGCTGGGAAGAATTGCAGCAGTGAAAATGAATGTCCTGCCTAAATTTTTATTTTTATTTCAAATGATACCGGTTCTTAAGAAAGATTCTAATCTGGAGGAATGGCAGCGAGGTATCAATAAATTTGTTTGGGCAGGGAAAAGGCCACGAGTTAAACTTAAGATTATGCAGGATACTCGTGAGAGAGGTGGCCTTAAAATGCCCAATCTTAAATTATATTATGAAGCTGCTGCGTTAGCAGGAATAAGTGATTGGATTAATTTGACGCAAGAGAGATTATTAAATCTTGAGGGCCACGACTTGTTATTTGGCTGGAATGCATATTTGTTGTATGATAAGGTAGATAATGTGTTCAAAGTGCATATTTTAAGACAGGCATTGTTGAGAGTCTGGAAGAAGTATAGACATAAGTTAGATTGTAAGATACCATTGTGGGCAATTCCAAAACACGCAATAGAAAATATAAATGTTGGTTTTAAACATGATGTGACTACGTATAAGGAGATTTTAAGTCTGGAAAGAAATGTCTGGTGTCTGAAACCGTACGATCTCTTGCGAGATGAGAAGATTATTCAAACTTGGTTTCAATATATTCAGCTACGGGCCAGGTGGAAAGAAGATCTGAAAATTGGTTTTACAATGACTGATGAAAATCTGATAAAGCAAATTAGAAATCAGGGTCCTGCACATATTAAACGGATATATCTTGCATTGATAGAAATTGATTCAGAAACAGAACTTGTTAAAGACTGCATGATAAAATGGGCCCAAAATATCCAAGAAGTTATTACAATGGACACGTGGGAAAAGATCTGGGTGAGGAATGTAAAATTTACACAAGCTCAAAATTTAAGAGAGAACTTTTATAAAATGTTTTATAGATGGCATTTAGATCCTAAAAAGCTTGCAAGTATGTATCCAAACTATCAGCCCAAATGCTGGAGGTGTGGTGACGAAGATGCAACATATTTTCACATATGGTGGACTTGCAAAAAGGTTAAGGCCTTTTGGATAAAAATTTGGTGGAATATGCAGAAGATCTTCAAGCAAAAGATAAAGTTTTGTCCGCAATTCTTTTTGTTGGGTATAATTACAGAAGCTACTGTTGTGGACACTAAGTTGATGTTGAATTTAATTACGGCAGCAAGACTCTTAATAGGTCAGTATTGGAAGAAGGAGGAACTGCCGACTATAGAAGAATGGACTTTAAAGGTTTCAGACCTGGCAGAGATGGCAAAGATATCGGCTTATTTAATTTAATTTAATTTAATATTTGCATTTGTATACCGCCCTTTCCCTGAGGACTCAGGGCGGTTTACAGGGAATTAAAAATCAAAACATACAAAAGTTAAAACCAATTTAAAAAGCATTAAATTCACCCTGTACATTTGAAAGATCACTCGCAAGAACGTTACATTATGGAGTGGAGAAAATTGATTGAGTATATCCAGAACAAATACGGGACTAAAAAGTTTCATGTAGCATTTGAATAAGTCTTCCTTTTTTTTCTTTTTTCTTTTTTTTATATTTAATAGTAATAGTGTTTGTAGTTATCCTATATGAGCTAGAGAGTGATAGATTTTAGAGTTTGTGGTTGTTAGCATTTGGATGTTTATGACTGTTTTTTTCTTCTTTTTATACCCTGTACTTAGCTCTGGGAAGTCGGGGGTGGGGGGAAGGGGGGAGGGGTAGGGAGGGATGGGTATGGGAGGGGGAGGGGGGATTGTTAAAGATAAAATGTATGTTAAAACTTTTCAATAAAAAAAAAGACCTGGCAGAAGGAACTTCTCAAAGATTCTGAGATTCAGCCTGGCAGAAGATGTATTTTTCTCAACGGGAGACCTGCTGGGAAATAGTGTCTGGAATCTGAGCATGTGCTGGCATTGTTTTCCCTGCACACTAGTCTCTTCCTGACTGTCAGCCTCTCCTGCGGTGCACCGTGGGACAGCTTTGGTGCCTCGCTAAGCCCCTCAGCGCTACATCAACATGCCGGTGAAACAATGAAGCTCATTATCGTGTCACCGTTGGCAATGGGTAGAGCCATCAGCTGCTAGTTTTCATGACAGCTGAATGGAATAACTAACTTTTGCAAACAGGCTGAAGTTCAACCAGCTTTGTTCTAGGCCTGCGTACTCAAAGTAGATTTCTTTCTCTCTTTACTAAAATTATTTTCCAGATCATCAGCCCCCAAGCAACCGGAGAGTAGATTCTCTCTCTCTCTCTCTCTCTCTCTCTCTCTCTCTCTCTCTCTCTCTCTCTCTCTCTCTCTCTCTCTCTCTCTCTCTCTCTCACACACACACACACACACACACACACACACCTTTATTATTTTTTCTAAATAACTCAAGGCAACCAACATAGCTAGTATTTTTTTCTCCTGTTTTTTTCTCCACAGCAACAATTCTATGAGGTGGATTGGACTGAGAGAGAAGGACTGGCCCAAGTTCAATCAACTGGCTTACAGGGAAACTATCAGAAGAATAGTCTGGAATAAGTCCCACATGGTTCCATCAGTGAGATAAATAATCCATGATGCAATAATAAGACTCAAATCATATACAGCTGGTCATGAATAGCCACCCCAGTTAAAAGAATCACTGAAGTTTTAGATCAGGGTGTCCAATCTTGGTAGCTCTAAGACAGGGGTCTTCAAACCTGGCCCTTTTATGACTTGTGGACTTCAACTCCCAGAATTTCTCAGCCAGTATGCCTGGCTGAGGAATTCTGGGAGTTGAAGTTCACAAGTCATAAAAGGGCCAAGTTTGAAGACCCCTGCTCTAAGACTTGTGAACATCAACTCCCAAAATTCCCCAGTCAGTCATGCTGGCTGAGGAATTCTGGTAGTTGAAGTCCACAAGTCTTAAAGTTGCTAAGACTGGACACTCCTGCTTTAGATGAAAGGGCCAACTGTGCTGGACCAGTATATATTCAGCTGGTCCATTATTATAGCTAATTTAGGAATTAAGGACTGTGTTAGAGTATTTAGCATTTACAGGGTTAATACTGTATCCTTAGCAAATTGTATGTAAGAACATGTAGCATTTACAGGGTTAATGCTGTTTCCTTAAGAGATGGCTTCTGGAAAATGTAGTCTAGTTGTTAGTAAGTCCTATAGCTTATCTAGCCAGTGGGAGGAGCTTCAAAGTTTATTGCAGGACATCCTGGTTATGTGCCAGGTTGTAAAAGCTTTTGTCTAATCCAGCATCATGCACGCATCGATTAGCAGCTGTAACCATGCATAGCTGAGATGGGGAATTACCCCTTTTACCTACAAAAATGGACAGATATGATTATGACCGGATGAATCTACTGCAAAGTAAGTCTCTGCTTAGAGTTTCTGGACAATAAATATTTGTTTAAAACCATTTCATTGAGTTATACTGTCTGGAATCTGGAGCTACAAAGCCTTTTAGTTCTGGGGGACAGAACAGTAAACAACTTAGGCATTGCCCAATCTCCAGGTCCATGCAGGAATTCAGATTAAGCATCCTTGGCAGATGATTAATCATTATTAATTTTAATACAGTAAATTAGTAATAAAATAAAGCAATAATTTGTTAAATTTATATGTCGACCAACTCTCAGTTACAAGTTATGTAACCTCTATTTCACAACATTCAATGGAGGGAAATTAACCCTCATTCTGAGTCATTGGTTCCACTGCAAACTTTCTCTTATTCTTAGGAAGGTATTTTTATTTCTGTCCGACTTTCAGAGCCAACATACCTTTCTGTGACTTAAATTAATTATTCCTGGTCTTGAATTGTGAAACAAAAGAAAAGAGATATAAATTTCTTTGGTATGACAACTTTTTGTGTGGCTGAAGAATGCTGTCATATCCCTTTTTA
>NC_138204.1:10980097-11005387 GCF_964194415.1 Vipera berus
CTCTCTGTCTCCTGGTGATTGGCTCAAAGCCACCCAACTGGCTTTCATGGCTAAGACCGAGCTTGAACTCCTGGTCTGCCAGTTTGTATCCTTAACCACTAGACCAAACTGGGTCTCTCTTGTTGGTTGGCCTAGGCTGCCTTTCAGTGCAAGAACTTGTTTCTAACCATTTGCTCTGATTGTTATCCATAATGTCAGCTCTAGCCTAGCAGTGCCAACAGGACAGGAGAGGTATTTTTGTTGTCAATTATAATGGTTCTATCTCCTCTGAATTTCACAGCAGAATTTGGAGTTCATTTTCAAGGAGAAATTGGACTGCTGCTGCTGCTGCTGCTGCTACTACTACTACTACTACTACTACTACTACTACTACTACTACTACTACTAAAGTTGGAAGGGACCTTGGAGGTCATTTAATCCAACCCCCTGCTCAGGCAGGAAACCCTATACCATTTCAGACAAATGGCTATCCAATCTCTTCTTAAAAACTTCCAGTGTTGGAGCATTAACCGCTTCTGGAGGCAGGTTGTTCCATTGGTTAATTGTTCTAATTGTCAGGAAATTTCTCCTTAGTTCTAGGTTGCTTCTCTCCCTGATTAGTTTCCATCTGTTGCTTCTTGTTCTGCCTTCAGGTGCTTTGCAGAAGAGCTTGACTCCCTCTTTTTTGTGGCAGCCCCTGAGATATTGGAACACTGCTATCATGTCCCCACTCGTCCTTCTCTTCATTAGACATACCCAACTCCAGCAACCGTTCCTTATATGTTTTAGCCTCCAGTCCCCTAATAATCTTTGTTGCTCTTCTCTGCACTCTTTCTAGAGTCTCAACATCTTTTTTACATCGCGGTGACCAAAACTGGATGCAGTATTCCAAGTGTGGAATTGTAAAGTGGTATTAACACTTCACGTGACTTCCTAGTCAGTGGCTACATAAAGCAGCCCATTTTAAAGTAAGATGTTGGTCTGAATGCCTACTTTCTTCAATGAATAGCGGCATGAGAACCTTCTTTGCATCTCCTAGCCTGAAATATGTGTAATGCACCGCCATGTCTGGCTCCTGCATTGAATTATGGAAGGCCAAAGATATTGCAGTGTGTTTAACTATGAAGGTTAGAACAGATTTAGTGCCAATATTTTCAGGTCAATGGGACATTTCAGTGAGTTCATTATGATCCTATCCTATAATTTAAAGTTTACCTAGAAATTATGGATGAAGCATTCTACATGAATGTGACATGAGACATGGGCAATACACTCAACGGTGAGAGGAACATTACAGTTCGCCATCTAAGCATCCTCTCACATTTCTGTTCTGAATATTTCCATTCTGCTTTTCTGCTAAAAAGCATTTTATGTGCCTAGCCAAAATAAAAACAAGCTTTAAAAGGACCATAAGCATTATGAACACAAGGAAGAACACAAGTGAGCAGTCAGATGAGGAGACCCAAACTCATTGGTAGCCTCACACTGCAATGAACAAGGACATACATTCAGTTTTGTCACTATGAAGATTGTTGGGCAAGCAGGCACAAAAACAGCCAGGGAAGTGATTGAAGCCTAGGAAACACGCCCCTCATCAATTAACAGGAGTGCTGATTTACCAACAGCTTATCAAGTACTTAGGAGGCGGGCTTGGCAGCACAAACCAACAACAGCCAATGACTTAATAGCCAGCCATCAATGCCCCAATCAACATCTAAAAAGCCACATACAATAGGAGCCATATAAATACCACACACAGAACAGCCCAAAGCAAAAACTCTGCTAGAGAGAAGTTCCCTGAAGATGGGCTCCAGCGTGAGCTTCCGAAAGGTCAGATCCCAAGGACCAACTCAGATTGGATCCTGCATAATCATTTAAAACAAAGATTGAAAAACAACAACATATATATTTAAAATCTTAGCAGCATCTTAGAAGGATGAATGCAAGGGATTCTTTTTCCGTGTGTGTGTGTGTGTGTGTGTGTGTGTGTGTGTGTGTGTGTGTGTGTTCTCAGCCTTAGAAGGGCTTGAATCATCGCATCCCTTGCAGAGACAGAAATTTACCCAAGTCTAACCTGCTTCAGAGCTTCGGGGGAATTTAGTTGAGCGCTGAGAATCATCCTGTTATTAAAAAATTTCAGCAAGTTACATCACGGTAGTGATGGACTATAGTTGAGAAATGAATGAGAACGGCCTTAGGGCAGAGGTAGAAATAATGAACGCTCCATGAACCGCGAGCCATCCTAGCCAGGGGGGGTTGAGCTGGCAGCCTGCCACTTTCTTTTGTCCCCTTTTTGCCAAAGCAAATTGCTGAGCTATCTTTGAGACAATGGGGCCCTGCTGCTTCACTGAACTCAATCCAAGTTAAGTCAAAAGGCTTTTTTCTCCATTCCTCTCTCCTGTTTTGGAATGTTCCCCCACCATCTGGAGCAGATTTGGTGAGGAGGAGGGGGGGGGAAGCAGGTAGCTGACCACAGGGGAGAAGAGGAATTTAATCTGCCTATTGTGTTTCTCTCTCTCTCTCTCTCTCTCTCTCTCCCCCTTTTTTTTTTGGCTGGTGGGAGTATTACTGTGAATCATCCACTTCACGCTTCTTAAGGGCCTCAAATACGCAGAGAATTGTACAGAACGGAAGTGCACATAATTGCCGTCTGTTAGCACTGGATCGTTTGTTGCAAAAACAGAAAGGGGAGCAAAGTTGCAATCTAATTA
The DNA here is from genome assembly GCF_964194415.1 of Vipera berus. Lineage (NCBI taxonomy): Eukaryota > Metazoa > Chordata > Lepidosauria > Squamata > Viperidae > Vipera > Vipera berus. The sequence goes on from NC_138204.1 coordinate 10,982,788, forward strand.
ATATGTAATGGACACTTTGAACTCATGGAGCACAATTGCCTGCACAGCAGGGGAGCTCTAATTAGGAACCTATCTGGAAGATACCAATTTTTGCTGGCAGATCTTCAAGAATGGAGCCGGCACCTTCTCCGTCACTCCACAGTTTCTCTTCTCAGCAGCTGAGTAAGTTTGCCTTGATTTCTGTTTCATTGTCACGATGGGGACTAGCTACAAGAAGGAAACATGACACCATCAGATGAGGGGTTCCTTCCCTCCCGGGCACCCCCTCCTTGATGTGGTCCCATTATAACAACACCTGAAACAGACTAACGATTATGTCCGACTTAAGTAATTTAGGATGCAGAGACTAACAAGAGTTTTCACTGCACCATTACACCATTATTGAAGGGATGTATCGTCTGACTTCACTATAGATATTGTGGCACAGTGATGATTGGGTGTTATAAATGGCTGGAAATGACCTCTGACCTGGGTAGGAATTCAATGTTGGGAAGAAACGTGCAGAGGTGGAGCAAATATCGCTTTTCTTATTCAGGGGACAGGATCTGGATCTGAATTAGATCCCACTCTTTTACCCCAATAGAGTCCTATGAGGATCTGAGCAGATCAGGACCTGATGTTATAAGGACTCTATTGCTCATGATTCTGAACCGATAGGTTAGCTTCTGGATCAGGATCAGGATCTGAATTAGATTCCACTCCCTCTGCCTCTAACAATAGCAATAGAACTAGCACTAGCACTTACACTTATATATGGTTCCATAGTGCTTTACAACCCTCTCTAAGTGGTTTACAGAGTAAGCATATTGTCCCCGACATTTTATTGACCTCAGAAGAATGGAAGGCTGAGTTGACCTTTAGCCAATCAGGATTGAACTCTTGGCAGTGAGCTAAGTTAGCCTGCAGTACTGCATTCTAACCACTGCGCCACCATGGCAATAGAATAGAATAGAATAGAATAGAATAGAATAGAATAGAATAGAATAGAATAGAATAGAATAGAAATAGCAATGTACTGCTTCATAGTGCTTTACAGCACTCTCTAAATGGTTTTCAGAGTCAGCATATTGCCCCCACCAATCTGGGTCCTCATTTTACCAACCTTGGAAAGGTGGAAGACTGAGCTGACATTGGGCCAGTCAGGATCAAACTCCTGGCAGTGAGCAGTGAGTTAGCCTGCAATACTGCATTCTAACCACTGCACCATCACAGCTCTTGGACTCTATTGCTCATGATTTCTGATCCAATGGTTTCATTTTTGGATCAGGATCAGGATCTGAATTAGATTCCATTCCTTCTGCCTCTATGGATTCTACTGCTCATAATTCTGAACCAACAGCTTAGCTTCTGATTCCCAAGTAGTGTTGATACCACCCAGCAGAAGGTCCACATTTTGAGAAATGTAGGGATGCTAAGTTATAACTATGGCTTCTTGGAGACAAGTTCTAATGAGAGTTAGCTACTCAGTCAGCTGACCATAAAACCATATACAAAAAGTTAGTCTGTTGCTGCAAAGAATATTTAAAAACATTTGGAACCCTCAACCTTATCTTGCTATCATAAGTGTTCACCTATGTCAACAAGCTATGTGCATGTCAAATGATGAAATTGCAATTGCACAGTACAAACCACTGGACCTCGGTAATTTGGAATAGAATAGAATAGAGCAGGAAGGGACCTTGGAGATCTAGTTCAGCCCCCTGCTCAAGCAGGAGAACCTATATCATTTCAGACAAGTGACTGTCTAGCCTCTTCTTAAAATCCTCAAGTGATGGAGCACTCACGATTTCTGGGGGTAAGCTATTCCACTGGTTGATTGGCCTCACTGTCAGGAAGTTTCTCCTTAATTCCACGTTGCTTCTCTCCTTGAGCAGTTTCCAGCCATTGTTTTTCGTCCTTCCCTCGGGTGCTTTGGTGAACCACCTGGCCCCCTCTGCCTTGTGGCAGCTTCTCAGATACTGGAACACTGCTATCATGTCCCCCCCCTATTTCTTCTTTTCTTTAGACTAGCCAAATCCAAGTCCCGCAGCCGTTCTTCATATATTTTAGCCTCCAGGCCTTTGTAGTACAATACTGTGAACACAAGTACAAAAAGGCCAGAGTTTGTATTGTGATGGTACAACACCTGTTTTGCCATTTTAGTATTGTTGTGGTTTGCCTCGGACATGAATATTTGCAATTCAGATTCCTGGACTGTCACCTGCATGCTCAGCTATAAGGTGAGTTCAGTCACCTTTTAGTTTGGGGATCTGATAATTCTGGATTTGATTTAGATCACTGCTTGGCCTGCTGGGAGTGTTAATTCCTATACTGTCAGTGAAAAACACGACAGCAAATCTGAAAGTAGAGAAGCAAAAGTCAGACAGAGATGGAGAAGGACCATGTCACGTCAAAGAGGGGGATGTCCATACATTGGGAGAGAAGGAGCAATACACACCAGAGTCTTTGAAATCAGGCCTCCAGCTTCCTAACTTTCTGCAGAATATAATTCGTCAGAAGTAATTTCATTTTTTGTGAGCTTGATTAAGTCGTTCAGTCTTGTGAGGTAAAGCCTGACACCTAGTGACTTTCTGTGTGCAGACTTAGTTATTGATCTTACAGCCTTAAAATTCCCTTGTGCTCCACAAGAATCTGTGAAGAAGAACAGAATAACCAGGTTTGAAGTTCTGTTTATCTGACCTAGTCCATACTTTGAAACCTTCTTAGATGGAATCAGGATTTAAATACAAAAGCTCTGGAGCTCCTTGCAGACTCAGTTACACCTAGGCTGGACCTTGGATACTGGGACGTACAAGAGAATGTCCATTGCCACATTTTGACCTCTCTATGCTTGCCTTAGCAGACAATTGCCACAATGCCCTTTGTTATGTATTGAATATATATAAAGTTGTGTTAATCCCTGCTAAAGTGAAACTCACTTAACTCCAACTGCTTGTGAAGCTAAAATGAAACTAACCTTTAGATGACCCTGACGGTTAACTTCAACTGTTTTAGAGGGAAACTTTGAACATTTAGACTCGAACACTGGGCGCTATCTAATAAAATGAAATTCAATGGTGAAAAAAGTAAGGTTCTACATTTAGGCAGGAAAAATCAAATGCACAGGTGTAGCATAGGTGGTACCTTGCTCAATAATAACAACTGTGAGAGGGATCTTGGAGTCTTAGTAGACAATCACTTCAATATGAGCCAGCAGTGTACTGCAGCTGCTAAAAAAGCCAACACAGTGCTAGGTTGCATTAACAGAGGGATAGAATCAAGTTCACATGAAGTACTAATACCACTTTACAATGCCTTGGTAAGGCTATACCTAGAATACTGCATCCAGTTTTGGTCACCATGATGTAAAAAAGATGTTGAGACTCTAGAAAGGGTACAGAGAAGAGCAACAAAGATGATTGGGGGACTGGAGGCTAAAACATATAGGGAACGGTTGCTGGAATTGGGTATGTGTAGTTTAACGAAGAGAAGGGTGAGGGGTGACATGATAGCAGTGTTCCAATATCTCAGGGGCTGCCACAAAGAAGTGGGAGTCAAGCTATTCTCCAAAGCACCTGAAAGCAGGACAAGAAGCAACGGATGGAAACTAGTCAAGGAGAGAAGCAACCTAAAACTAAGGAGAAACTTCCTGACAGTTAGAACAATTAACCAGTGGAACAACCTGCCTCCAGAAGTGGTGAATGCTCCAATACTGAAAGTTTTTAAGAAGAGACTGGACAGTCATTTGCCTGAAATGGTATAGGGTTTCCTGCATGAGCAAGGGGTTGGACTAGATGACCTCCAAGGTCCCTTCCAACGTCTTCTTCTTCTTCTTCTTCTTCTTCTTCTTCTTCTTCTTCTTCTTCTTCTTCTTCTTCTTCTTCTTCTTCTTCTTCTTCTTCTTCTTCATAATAATAATAATAATAATAATAATAATAATAATAATAATAATAATAATAATAATAATAATAATATAATAATAATTGGGTGGATTTTTTACATATTGTGATTGGTTAAGGCCCTGTGGGCTCAGAGTATAAATTACAGGCAATTGCCTGCAGTTATCCAGTTCTAGTTTGAATCAATAAATGATGTTGTAACAATGCTGGTCTGATCCTTGTCTACTGAAACCCACTACTCAATACCCTTGGTCAGGGGTAGGCAACCTTGGCTCTTTTATGACTCGTCAACTTCAACTCCCAGAAATCCTGAGCCAGCCCTTGGTCAAGAAATGAGCTCTGCTGAATCAGATCAGAAACTGATTATTCTTGCATTGGGTTCCTTCAATCGCCAGCCAGTGGACTGTTAGAAACCAACAAATGTACTATCACATTTACTTTCTCCTCGTTGTGTCTATGAAGATTCTCAGTCATCCAGGTCACAGGTGCCCCAAATGTGCTTTCTTTCAAAAGGCAACTGGGCTTTCTAGCTTCTTAGAACATGTTTTGCTTCTCATCCAAGAAGGTTCTTCAGTTCTGACTGTATGGTGGAGAATATACTGTAAATCACTCTGTTCTCCACCATTCAGTCAGAACTTCTTGGATGAGAAGCAAAACCTCTTCTAGAAAAACAAGACAGTCCAGTTGCCTTTTGAAGAACCTTTGGGTTCTCCTCTTTGTGTTCCTTGTAAAGGTAAAGGTAAAGGTAAAGGTTCCCCCGCACATGCGTGCTAGTCGTTTCTGACTCTAGGGGCCGGTGCTCATCTCCGTTTCAAAGCCGAAGAGCCAGCGCTTGTCCCAGGACATCTCTTTGGTCATGTGGCCGGCATGAATAGACGCCAAAGGTGCACGGAACGTTGTTACCTTCCCACCGTAGTGGTCCCTATTTTTCCACTTGCATTTTTTTACGTGCTTTCGAACTGCTAGGTTGGCAGAAGCTGGGACGAGTAACAGGCACTCACTCTGTTACGCAGCACTCGGGATTTGACCCGCCAAACTGCCGACCTTCTCCTTGTACCTCAGGGGTGTCAAACTCAATTTCATTGAGGGCCGCATCAGCATTGCGGTTGCCCTCAGGGGGCCGGGTGGGTATGGCCAGGGTGGGCGTGGCCTACTGGGTGGGTGTGGCTAGAGTGTGTATGGCCTACTGGGTGGGCGTGGCCAGCTCTACATCTTTTGCATCAAGGGTGCCTGTGGGGGCCTGGGCAGGAGTGGGACAGATCTGAGGGTCTGTGGCAGAAGGAGGGTCTCTGGGCCTGGGCCAAGGCAGTGGGGGCCATTCCCTCACTGTTTCCAGGGTGGCTTCGCGGGCCACATGAAACCACTTCGCGGGCCGGATCCATCCCCTGGGCCTTGTGTTTGACATGTCTGTTGTACCTGAATCCAAATCCTAAAGTAACTCATTTTCTGAATTCACATAATTTCATGCAATTCATGAATTCACATGAAAATGAATGCAAATCACTAGCCACAGGTTAACCAACCCATTACTACAACAAGAATGGAATGGCGATGGGACATTTAGAAATTTTGACAGGAAGATCATCCTGCATTCTCTTGCTTTCCCTGCAAAAGGGACAGAGTGGGACTGTTGACCTATTTTGCATTCCTGTTGCAAAACTGTGCAGTGGGCTTGGAAAAATGTTAAATTTTGATAGCTGGCTCAACCTGAACTCTCTTGATTTGCCCCAGAAGCCAAAAGGTGCAGCATATTAAACCTGGCTAGTGATTGGCAAATCAACTTCCGGTGGCGGCGGAGCGCCGGAGACAGCCTTTTCGGGCTGCCCGCGGCTCAGCTGTGTAGATTTCACCCAAAACAGCGCCGATCAGCTGTTCGGGTGAATTTGAAGCCCCCTCCTCGGGAGAAGAGGAGGGGGTGAGGCCCCAGGTAGGGGTCGAGTTCTCCGGGGCCGCCTGAGTTTAAAGCTTGGGCGGCTGAAGGATCGAACTCCCCCGTAGCCTGGGTTGCTCCCAGCTGGTCAGCGTCTCTGCTCTGGATTTCTTGGAGCAGAGCCAGGCGTTTACGACCACCCCTGCCAAAAGGAAAGACCCTGGAATAAAAGGAGCAGGCAGAGCGGTACAAGAGGAAAAGGTGAAGAGGATCTTTATTTTTACTCTCGAGCTTAATGGACTTTTTAAACTTAAAGTGAAAGTGCGTCACAAGTGAAAGTAAAAGATGGCGGCTAAACCTCCCTCAAAAACTCTTCGGAGTGCTGGAACTTCTCCGGTGCAACAGACATCGTTGCAAACCTTGCTTCCTCCTGCTGCATTGACATCGAAGGATTTACAAGATGCCCTTGAAAAACATGCCCAGGTAATTTTAGTAACATTGGGTGATAAATTGGCAAAAATGGAGGAGAGAATAGAAGAGAGGATGGAAGAGAAATTTAGTGCGATGAGGGTAGACATTTTGTCTACAGTGGAAAGTGTGGCTGAATGTGTGCAAGGTCTGGAAGAAAAAGTGGAAGATTTGACTCAAAAAAATGCTGTACTAGAAGTAAAGGTATTGGAGAATGAAGACTTAAGAGACAAAATGGACAGAGAGTTAAGCCTTGTTCAGTTTCATCAGATGCAGTATGCTGTTAGAATCAGAGGCTTAAAAGGAAATATTAAAGAAGATTTAAAGCAGCTGATTTCTGAAGCCCTGGAAGCAGTATTGGGTCAGCCAGCATCTGAAATAAAGGGATGTATGGATAAAGTTTTTCGTGTTAACTCATGGATTGCCAGACAGAGGAAGTTACCTAGAGATGTGGTGGTTTACTTTACAAAGAGAGAAATCAGAGATGAAGTTATTCAAGCTGCCTACGATACTAAAGTAGTGGTTGCTGACCAAGAAGTTTTGGTCCTAAAGGAAATCCCTCCAAAGATTTTAAGGAGAAGAAAGGACTTTGCATTTATTGTGCAGGAACTTAAGCAACGTGATATAAGGTTCAGATGGGAGATTCCAGTTGGGCTGGTGGCGATGTATGAAGGTAAAAGATACCGCCTGGTTACTGTGGCACAGGCGCGTGATTTCTACAACAATGTTTTAAAAGCAACCCCACTATCACTTTTGGAAGCGGCAAAGGGATCTGGTGAAGAAAAACCTCATGAGGCTGAAGATGGTCAGACAGAGGAGGATGGTGCTGGAAGGGATCAATTTACAACTTTGTTGGCTGATGCTGGAGAGCTAAGGGTGACGCGTGCTGCTTTGAAAAGAGCAAAACAAATAAAAGAACAAGACCAGCAGAAGTTTATGGAACTTTCAAAGCGTACTTACAGCGAGGCAGTGGGAGGAGCGCGGCCCAAAGAAGATAGGGCCATTGGAGAGGTGCTCCAGAAGCTTCGGGGTGACAAGAATGGCGACTAAATTCTTAACTTGGAATGTTAATGGACTAAATTCGCCTCAGAAGAGGAAGAAAGTTTTTCAATACTTAAAACAATTTAAGACTGATGTTATATGTTTGCAAGAAACGCATATTAGGGCTATGGACCAAAAGTTTTTACTGAATTCAAGATTGGGTACGCAATTTGTTGCCTATGCAATGAATAAGAAAAATGGAGTGGTTGTTTATGTTAAAAGTGCTATAACAGCGGACTTAATTGAAGCAGATAAGCATGGAAGATACGTAATGATAGATTTGTTGTTAGAAGGTAAAAAAACGCTTTTAGTTGGACTGTATGCTCCTAATCAACAACAACAACAGGCTGACTTTTTTAGCTCACTTCATACAAAGCTTACTCAGTTGGATTACAAATCGTTTATTTTTATGGGGGATTGGAATGGCGTTTTGGACGTACAGATGGATAAGGCTGGTTTTTTTAAGCGTATTCCGTGCCATGCCAGATTGCCTAAGTCTTTTTTTGAAATGAAGGACGATTTGGAATTGCGAGACATTTGGCGTGACACACACCTGCATGAAAAGGATTATACTTTTTTTTCTGATAGACATCAATCTTTTTCTAGGATTGACTTCATTTTGCTGACTAATGACTTTTTTTCTAGGATTAAGAAGGTAAAGATCTGTGCAAGAGCTATTTCTGACCATAGTCCAGTATGGTTAGAGATCAATAAGGACAATAGAGATAGGCGTTCGTGGCGCGTAAATGAGAACTTGTTTAGAAATCAGAAAAATGTGGAAGAATGTAAACAACGGATAAAGGATTTTTTTGAAATTAATATGAATAAGGATACGTCTATGGACATGGTTTGGGATGCTAGCAAGGCATATATGAGAGGGGTGCTGATATACATGAATAATAAACACAGACGTACTTTGGAAGCTAGAAGGAAAGAATTGGAGAATGAAATTAAGGAAAAAGAGAAGGCCTTGATTTTGAATCCATTGGATGCGAAGACTAAGGAGGCTATCAAGCTATTAAGAGGACAATTTGATAAATTAATGGCTGATCAAGTGGCAACTAACTTGAGGTTTGCCAGGCATAATACTTTTTGCAATGCTAATAAGCCAGGTAGATGGCTGGCTTATAGACTAAGGAAAAAGCAGAGGGCTTCTAACATAGACAAAATTGAACACAAGGGGAAGGTAGTGTTTCAACAGGATTTTATTAAGGAAGCCTTTGTGGATTTTTATTCTAAATTATATGCTAAGGAGAAGATTAATGAAAAAGATATTGATGAGTATTTGGAGAATGCTAGCATCCCGATTCTTACGCAAGTACAAAAAGAGGAGATTAATCAATTGATTACAGAAGAAGAAATATTTACAGCAATTAAGGAGTTGAAGGTCGACAAAGCGCCAGGTACAGATGGTTTGACTGCGGCTTACTACAAAAATTTACAATTAGAGATGGTTAAACCGTTAAAGCAATTGTTCCAGACAATCCAGAGAGGGGGAAAGGTGCCTCCATCTTGGAGAACTGCTTTCATCTCTCTGATCCCGAAGGAAGACCAAGATGCTACTCAAGTAAAAAACTATAGACCGATATCACTATTAAATACAGACTACAAGATATTTGCTAAGGTGCTGGCTAATAGACTGATGAGGGTTCTGCAACGGGTGATTCATGGGGATCAAACTGGGTTTATTAGTGGTAGGCAAATGGAAAATAACGTGAGGCATATAGTTGATGTGTTGGAATTTTTGGAAAGGAACAACCAGATCCCTGCGGCGCTAATTTTCTTAGATGCTGAAAAAGCTTTTGATCAATTGAATTGGCAATTTTTGATGAAAGTTTTAGATAAAATGAACTTTGGGGATAAATTTTTGCAACCAATTAGGGCATTATATCAAAAACAAACAGCTCGAATAATAGTTAACAATAGTTTGTCAGAAGTATGTAGTATTGAGAAGGGTACAAGGCAAGGGTGCCCGCTATCGCCTTTATTATTTGTGTTAACATTGGAGATATTATTGGTAAAAATACGAAATTCGGAAAGAATTAAGAGTATACGGATTAGAGATCAGGATTATAGATTGAGAGCGTTTGCAGATGATCTGGTTGTTACAGTGACCCAGCCGGAGAGCTCTGTTGTGGACCTGATGGAGATAATAATGCAATATGGGAAGGTTTCTGGATTTAAAGTTAATGTACAAAAAACTAAAATCTTGGCCAAAAACATGACAGCATCGCAAAAGGCCCTTCTAGAAGGGTTAACTGGATTTGAGATTGTCAAAAGGGTCAAATATTTGGGGGTGCTTTTGTCGCCCTCGAATACAAAATTATATAAAAATAATTATGAAAAATTATGGGGAAAAATTCAAAAAGAAATGGAGAGTTGGGAAAAATTGCAATTGTCTTTACTGGGAAGAATTGCAGCAGTGAAAATGAATGTCCTGCCTAAATTTTTGTTTTTATTTCAAATGATACCGATTCTTAAGAAAGAGTCTAACTTGGAGGAATGGCAGAGAGGTATCAATAAATTTGTTTGGGCAGGGAAAAGACCACGAGTCAAACTTAAGATTATGCAGGATACTCGTGAAAGAGGTGGTCTTAAAATGCCTAATCTTAAATTATATTATGAAGCTGCTGCGTTAGTAGGTATAAGTGATTGGATTAATTTGACACAAGACAGATTATTAAATCTTGAGGGCCACGACTTGTTGTTTGGTTGGCATGCATATTTGTTGTATGATAAGAAGGTAGATAATGTGTTTAGAGTGCATATTTTAAGACAGGCATTGCTGAGAGTTTGGAAGAAGTACAGACATAAGCTAGACTGCAAGATACCATTGTGGGCAATTCCAAAACACGCAATAGAAAATATACATGCTGGTTTCAAACATGATGTGACTACGTACAAGGAGATTCTAAACTTGGAAAGAAATGTCTGGTGTTTGAAACCATATAGTCTCTTGCGAGATGAGAAGATTGTTCAGAATTGGTTTCAATATACTCAGCTACGGGCCAGGTGGAAAGAAGATCAGAAAAATGGTTTTACAATGACTGATGAAAATCTGATAAAGCAAATCAGAAATCAGGGTCCAGCACATATTAAATGGATATATCTTGCATTGATAGAAATTGACTCAGAAACAGAACTTGTTAAAGACTGCATGATAAAATGGGCCCAAAATATCCAAGAAGTTATTACAATGGACACGTGGGAAAAGATCTGGGTGAGGAATGTAAAATTTACACAAGCTCAAAATCTAAGAGAGAACTTTTATAAAATGTTCTATAGATGGCATTTAGATCCTAAAAAGCTTGCAAGCATGTATCCGAATTATCAACCAAAATGTTGGAGGTGTGGTGATGAAGATGCAACATATTTTCATGTATGGTGGACTTGTAAAAAGGTTAAGGCCTTCTGGATAAAAATTTGGTGGCATATGCAGAAGATTTTCAAGCAAAGGATAAAGTTTTGTCCGCAACTTTTCTTGTTGGGAATAATTACAGAGGCTACGGTTGTGGACACTAAGCTGATGTTGAATTTAATCACGGCAGCAAGACTTTTAATAGGTCAATATTGGAAGAAAGAGGAATTGCCGACTATAGAAGAATGGACTTTAAAGGTTTCCGACCTGGCAGAGATGGCAAAGATTTCGGCTTACTTGAAAGATCACTCGCAAGAACGTTATATTATGGAATGGAGAAAATGGGTTGAGTACATCCAGAACAAATATAGGGTTAAGAAGTTTCATGTAGCATTTGAATAAGTCTTCCATCGCTTTTTCTTTCTTTATTTCCTTTTTTTTTCTTTTTTTCTTTTCTATATATATTTAATATTATTAAGGTTTGTATTATCCTGTATAAGCTAGAGAGTGATGGATTTTAGAGTTTATGGTTGTTAGCATATGGTTGTTTATGATTGTTTTTTTTCTATACCTTGTATTTAGCTCTGGGAAGTCGGGGGGGGGGGAGGGGGGGAGGGGTAGGGAGGGAGGGAGGGGGGAGGGGGAGGGGGGACTGTTAAAGATAAACTGTATGTTAAAACTTTTCAATAAAAAAAAAGAAAATGAATGCAAATCACTAGCCACAGGTTAATCAACCCATTACTACAACAAGAATGGAATGGCGATGGGACATTTAGAAATTTTGACAGGAAGATCATCCTGCATTCTCTTGCTTTCCCTGCAAAAGGGACAGAGTGGGACTGTTGACCTATTTTGCATTCCTGTTGCAAAACTGTGCAGTGGGCTTGGAAAAATGTTGAATTTTGATAGCTGGCTCAACCTGAAATCTCTTGATTTGCCCCAGAAGCCAAAAGGTGCAGCATATTAAACCTGGCTAGTGATTGGCTTGGTTAGTAGTTTTGTAGTGTGGAAGGATGAGCAAACTCACCCAGTTTCTGTTCTGTACAAAAGAATCTTGAAAATGGGTTACTTGTGTAACCAAATTAAATGAGTTTAATGAATAAGCCAGTGGATCACTACCATTCCTTGTGAGATAATAGAATATCAGAGTTGGAAGGGACCTTGGAGGTCTTCTAATTCAACCCCTGTTCAAGCAGGACATTCTATGCCATTTCAGACAAATGACTGTCCAATCTCTTCTTAAAAACCTCCAGTGCAGCCACAACTTCTGGAGGCAGGTCGTCCTACTGATTAATTGTGCGAATTGTCAGGAAATTTCTCCTTAGTTCTAGGTTGGTTCTCTGCTTGATTAGTTTCCATCCCTTGCTTCTTGTCCTGCCTTCGGGTGCTTTGGAGAATAGCTTGACTCCCTCTTCTTTGTGGGAGCCCTTCCAATATTGGAACTTCAGAAGCTTAATATTTTAAAATGAAACGTGACTGTAGAAAGGTTCCTTGCAGTTTCAACACAACTTCATGTGAGTTACATTCAGATAGAGGTTAGCCAGGCATCTGTTGGGAATGCTTTCATTTTGATCTCTTTGCTGAGCAGAAGATTGGGCTGGAGCACCTCAACTGACATGTCTGTGTCTCTTATTTCTTTCTGTAAATGAATCTTAGTCAATTCTTTGTCTCATAGAATGAAAATCCAATGGATGACTAGATCAGCAATCCGATGAATACCAGCATTTTTGTGACCTGAACTAAAACTCTTAAACCCTTTGCTTTGGTGATAATGTGGATTCTCCCCTTAAGTGAAGGCTCCTGTAACAAAGTGCTCTTGGTTTTGTTTACTGATTTAAAGAACATTTTTTAAGGTTGTATACATTCCAGGTACACCACAAATTGTTTTTGCAATTTAGAACCTTATTCACCTCTGACAAAAAAGAAAATTGAGTGGGTAGGCAACTTATACATGCATTTTGTTGAGGTCTCAACTGCACCTTATTGAAGAATCTATTTGTAGAAATAAAAAGAAAGAATTACAGTTTAAGATCTGGAGTATATAATTCATAACTGGTTCTTGATAACAAAAGACTCTCCAACAATTTTCATTGTGCTGTGGAAAGTTAGCCCCCCTAAGAGAAAGAAATATTTTAGGGAATATTAAAAAGGCAGAATATATTTCTCGAAAGGAATAATGGAGAAGATCTTAAAAACAAAGCAGAAACCTCTCCCTCTCCACAGCCAAAAACTCAGCAGAAATCAGGTCTGTAGAAATGCAAATTCAATAATCTTTTCAGAAAGGTTGGAGCCAGGAAGCTAGAAGCTGATGAGATTAGAAAGACAAAGACCCCTAAAATCTACATACCCCACCCAAACTCTAAAAACATGACCTTTAGGACATAATGGGATTAACTCACCAGTACTAAAAAGGACACACTCAAAAGCTCAGGTCAAAGTTCATGCCACAGGAACAGGAAACAACCTCAAAAGCCCAAGAAGGTATAAAAACCCACCACTCCCAACTACATGTGGTCAGCTTTTCCCAGAGCCATATTTCTGTCTGGCTCTGCTCTGCAGTCTCCATTTTGTTTATTCCTGGCTTGGACTGGACCCTGATTAAGATTTTTCATTCAACAGTTCTGTTTCACATCCACATTTTTTAAAAAAAGTTCCACATTCCACAATCAACCACAGGGACTGTGAGAAGGGATGTGTTCTGTTAAATAGCGGGTTCTTTGGTGCAGGAATGAAGACGCAGAACAGAGTACAAGATAACTCATTGTTTATTTCATGCTGGAACTGTACTGGGGAAATGTCTGCAACTAGCTGCAATATATAGTCTAGCCCCTAGGCGGTAGCCAATAGGTTTGAATCAACCATTGCCACCTGGAGATAGCCAATTGCAGCATAGGAGACTTAAAGTCTGGGTTGCTGGAGAGCCGTTAGCTGCTCCAGCAACCCACGTGTTGTATAACAAGAGCCCAGTACATAACATGTTCTGTTGAGATCCACAGCTGTTATGAAAGTAGAATAAATAGTTCCAGGCCTCATGGTTTAAAGACACATCTAGAAGGGATTCAGGGATGAATAATTCCAGATGTTTATCAGTTGTGACTGAGGAGAGGTGGGGGGATTGGAAGGATAATCACAACTGATGAAGTTTCTTGGATGAGAAGCAAAATGTTTTGTTCTTCTTCCTCAAGGAAAAAAACAGTCTAGCTGCCTTTATAAAAAGCACCTGTGAGACAAGTATGATCTGGATGACTGAGAATCTCCACAGACTCTCCAACGTTTTCTTCCACATTCAACTTCAGAGCCTCCATGCTTTTCTTATTCTGCTTTTTTAAAGTCCAACTTTTGCTCCCATTGAAGGAGGTACTGCTCACAAGGAGTACCATTGCTTGTACAGTGGTGTAAAAAAGATGTTGAGACTCTAGAAAGGGTACAGAGAAGAGCAACAAAGATGATTGGGGGACTGGAGGCTAAAACATATAGGGAACGGTTGCTGGAATTGGGTATGTGTAGTTTAACGAAGAGAAGGACCAGGGGGGATAGGACAGCAGTCTTCCAATATCTCAGGGGTTGCTACAAAGAAGAGGGAGTCAAGCTATTCTCCAAAGCACCTGAAAGCAGGACAAGAAGCAACGGATGGAAACTAGTCAAGGAGAGAAGCAACCTAGAACTAAGGAGAAACTTCCTGACAGTTAGAACAATTAACCAGTGGAACAACCTGCCTCCAGAAGTGGTGGATGCTCCAACACTGGAAGTTTTTAAGAAGACACTGGACAGTCATTTGACTGAAATGGTATAGGGTTTCCTGTCTGAGCAGGGGGTTGGACTAGATGACCTCCAAGGTCCCTTCCAAGTACTTCTTCTTCTTCTTCTTCTTCTTCTTCTTCTTCTTCTTCTTCTTCTTCTTCTTCTTCTTCTTCTTCTTCTTCTTCTTCTTCTTCTTCTTCTTCCTACTACTACTACTACTACTACTACTACTACTACTACTACTACTACCACATTTTAATATATTTTCCAAGGCCTTCATGGCTGCTCTTACCAAATGTCTGGTGTATTTCTTCACTGTTTGTTTCTTTACTGTTGATGGCTGATCCTAAAAGGCAGAAGTTATCCATCACTTCAGTATCTTCATTCTCTGTTAGCAACTTCCTACAATGAAAGGTAGCTTACATTTAAGTTTAGCTCACCATTTTCTTCCTTATGTACCATTACTTTTCAGCTACCTTTATATGTGATGATTCAGAGAAGAGTATCTATTTTGATGGAAGATATTATATATTTGGTTTCTGGCGTTCTGGTTTGCTGCAGTGCAGGGCATATATAAGTATATACTTTCTATTAATGTGATTTTATTCTTATGGCTTCAGCATCACTTAACAAAGACAAATCATGTTAATCCAATAGTAATCCTAAAAATATTCTTTTTTTCTTTTGTTCATTCATCTCAAGTTCTCAGAGACTGCCTGGAAATACAGGAAATCCTTTTTTTTTTATTGAAAAGTTTTACAGTACATTTTAGAATACAAAACCCCTCCCCTCCCCTCCCCCTCCCCTCTCCCCAAACCTCCCCAACTCTCCCCTCCCCTCCCCTCCCCCCTCCCCGACTTCCCAGAGCTAAATACAGGGTATAAAAATACAAACAAACATAATCTAAAATATGCAAACAACAATAAGATATTAAGTTCTATCGCACTTTAACTCTTAATAAAATAACTACAAGCTAATTATACATCATATAAATCCGCTACTTATTCAAATGCTAAGTGAAACTTTTTAGTCCCATATTTATTCGGAATATAATCTAAATCCTTGACTTACAACATTTCGCTTAGTGACCGTTCAAAGTTGCAACGGCACTTGAAAAAGTGACATGACTGTTTTTCATATTTATGACCGTTGCAGCCTCCCCATGGTCATGTGATCAAAATTCAGACGCTTGGCAACTGGCTCATATTTATGACGCTTACAGTGTCCTGGGGTCATGTGATCCTCTTTTGCGACCATCAGACATTAAGAAATGTTTCACTTAGTCACAGAAATGTTGGGCTCTGTCGTGGTCGTACGTCAAGAACTTCCTGTATTCCTGCAGTTTTCCTGGCAAGATTTTTTTTAGAAGTGGTTTGCTATTGCCTTCCTAGGGCTGAGATAAAATGACTAGCTCAAGGTCACCCACCTGCCTTTGTCTCTAAAGCAGAATTAGAACTCACAATCTCCCAGTTTGTAGCCTGATGCCTTAACTGCTATACCCAACAGGAGTGGACCACACTTGTCTTTTTAAAAGCTGACCAGGACCAGGGCTTTTTTTCTCATAGAATGCTCAGAACGGAGTTCCGGCACCTTTTTTGGATGGAACCTTGTAGGGTAGGCAAGGCGGGTTGTATGACATGTGTGAGTTCCGGCACCTTTTTCTTTTACAAAAAAAAGCACTGACCAGGACTATGTGCTGGTGTGTAAATATAACGGGATAATTTTAATAACAGATATACATTTTTTTTTTAAAAAAGATGGTACTCTGCTAAAATAGCATTCTGTACTATGTAGATGAAATATTCTGGTGAGCCCATAAATTTCCAGTGTTGCTCTTTTTCTCTATCCCTGTTCATAATTGCTAAAAGTGCATGATCTCTTTTTGCAAAGTGCTTGTATCATGAATAACCCTTAGAAAACCTTTCGAGCAGCTACCTTTGATATATGCTTGGCTGACAGTAGTGGATTCCCATTACGAATGCTTTCCATTAATCCCCTGTGTCATATTTTAAAGATGCTGAAATTAAACGCTCATCTCTTCTTCTCTTCCATTAAGTAGAGGAATAACCCGGCAACACGATTGCTAATGAGATTTTGTTTTAGCTGTAATGGAAAACATTTTGAAGAAATAAAATTTTCAAGAGCAACACCTTGATTTGTATTACTCTGGCAAGAGAAACCAAAAGGCCACTTTCACCCAAGTTGGTAGTTAATGTACTTGTAGTTAATGAACATGTGTACATTTGTGTAAAATATAGAGGTACCAATTTACATTATACTGTAGCATTAGCAACATTACACATGTTAATTTATGTTTTATTATCTAGTGAAAGGGAAAAAGAAAATAAAAGCTAACAAACAGAGTGAGCGAGCAGGGGACAGATAGATCAAAATGCCACTTAAAAGACGAAGACTTCACACTTAAAAGATGAAGATGTTATCATAGACTCAATATACAGAAGGATCTTAGAATAGAATAGAGCTGGAAGGGACCTTGGAGGTCTTCTAGTCCAGCCCCCCACTCAAGTAGGAGAGCCTATACCAGAGACATCTTGACAGACTTGAACACTGGGCCCTATCTAGCAAAATGAAATTCAACGGTGAAATAAGTAAGGTTCTACACTTAGGCAAGAAAAACCAGATGCACAAGTATAAAATAAGTGGTACCTTGCTCAATAGTAGTAACTGTGAGAGGGACCTTGTAGTCCTAATGCCCAATCCCTTAAATATAAGCCAGCAGTGTGCTGCAGCTTCCCCAAAAGCCAACACAATCCTAGGTTGCATTAACAGAGGGATAGGACACAATTGTTAAGTGAATCACAGCAGTTGTCAAGTTAGTAACACGGTTGTTAAGTGAATCTAGCTTCCTTATTGCCTTTGCTTGTCAGAAGGTCTCAAAAGGGGATCACATGACCCCTTCTGGGACACTGCAACTGTCATTAAGTACCTGCCAGTTGCCGAGCCTCTGAATTTTGATCACCTCACCATGGGGAGGCTGTAATAGTTGTAAGTGTGAAAAACGATCGTAAGTCTCTTTATTCATGCCTTTGTAATTTTGAATGGTCACTAAATGAATGGTTGTAAGTCAAGGACTACCCATATCATTAAATGGGAGTGGAAATGTGACAGAGCAAGGTGCAGCCACATGGCTACTGAAGGGTGCTAATATTAGACAGTAATGATACCAGGGGAGAAGATTTATTTTTTATTTTTATTTTAATCCCATTTATATCCTGCCCTTCTCCGAAGACTCAGGGCGACTTACAATCTAAGCACAAATCAAATGTGCTTAGCAAAGATGACTAGAATAAACAAGGACTTTTTTTAGTAGTCCATGAAAATATTGTGACCCCAGCCAAGTATTCTTTGCAAGCTCATTTCCACCTTCTGGTATATATATATATATATATATATATGTATATATATAAAACACCCTAAAACTTAATTCTGAAATGCTTGCAGTTGTTGCTAGTTGTTGTCCACCTGTTTTAAGCCAGGCATGATATATATATATATATATATATATATATATATATATATATATATATATATATATATATATATATATATATATATATATATATATATATATATATATATATATATATATTTGTTTTCTGAGGTTTTCGCGGGTGTTTATATGTGGATCTTCGGTCATTCGGGTTTCCTCCCGCGTAGAACTAAAGGTGTAGGTGCGACGTTTCGACAGAATCCCATCCGTCATCATCAGGCTGGTGGCTTCTGCTTCCTTCTTCTGGGAGAAGCATGTGGCTGTTTGTTCCTCTAGAAAACCAAGGAGTATACGAAATCCCATGCACCACCTGCCCCACCACATACATCGGACAGACCAACAGAAGAATAAGTGCACGCATTGAAGAGCACAAAAACTCACTCAGAAAGGGAGAACAAACTTCATCCCTGGTCCAACACTTTGAAGCCACGGGACATGAAATTGATTTTAAAAAAACCAAAACTATCGCCAAAATTGAACATTTTAACAACAGAATAATCAGAGAAGCCATCGAGATAGAAAAACGCCCCCACAGCATGAACAAACGAGATGACACCTCTCGCCTACCAGCCATCTGGAAACCCACCTTGATTGACAGACGAGTCCCAACCACCAAGAATGATACCAGACCCAAACTCATGATAACATCACATGACATCACCACCACACAACCATTCAAAAAGCAAATCCGAACCCACAATGATAACGAGGCACAACCACAAAACAGAAACCTAACTACAGCTGCAACATCAGCCACTTTAAACCCCTCCAAACCACACAATAAGCAAACTGACACCCACTATAAAAACATGGCACCACCACAAACACGAAGCCAAACAAAAACAGCACAACTCACCAGCTCAGGTCTGGAGCTGGCAGCTGAGACCAGCCCATCCACTCAGAACACACCCCCACCCAATCAGAACACACCCACCATTCAAAACACACTCCTACCCAATCAGAACACACTTGGTCCCCCACCCAATCAGAGCACACCTCCACCCACAGAACACACCCCCTCTGGCAGTTTAAAAAAGAGGAACAAACAGCCACATGCTTCCCCCAGAAGAAGGAAGCAGAAGCCACCAACCTGATGATGACGGATGGGATTCCGTTGAAACGTCGCACCTACACCTTTAGTTCTACGCGGGAGGAAACCCGAATGACCGAAGATATATATATATATATATATATATATATATATATATATATATATATATATATATATATATATATATATATATATATATATATATATATATATATATATATATATATATATATATATATATATATATATATATATATATATATATATATATATATATATATATATATATATATATATATATATATATATATATATATATATATAAACACCCTAAAACTTAATTCTGAAATGAATGCTTGCAGTTGTTGCTAGTTGTTGTCCACCTGTTTTAAGCCAGGCATGATTCTTTTGGCCTTGAAAGCAATAATAACATCCTTCCTTTTGGAGAAAGCAGCCTGGACCATCTACCTCCAATTTTCAGATTGTGGACCACTTTTAGTGAGTAAAGCTGGGGGATTCCGAAGGTCAATGCAGATGGAAATAATTATACTTCCTCCCACTTCCTTTTTCAAGATTCTCTAAGCCAGCACCTGCTGTTTGCCAGACAATGTTTCTTGCAAAAATACAGAACAAATGCAAAAATCCCAATCCAAAATGAAACATAATCCAGATGAGAACACAATTTTACGGGGCAAATTCTTAGAAGTTTGATTTGGGACCAGGTTTTTATTGTTTTTACTGCTTTGAATGCATTTGGTTTACTATACAGTGCTAGCATGACTGGATGGGGAATTCTGGAAGTTTAAGATTCCACATATCTTAAAACTGCCAAGGTTGAGAAAAACTGAGTTAGGGCCAATGAAAATAAGTAGGAAAATCTTAGTTGAGATTATAATATAAGCACGGAAGGAAGGAAGGAACAAGGAAGGAAGGAAAGAAGGAAGGAAGGAAGGAAGGAAGGAAGGAAGGAAGGAAGGAAGGAAGGAAGGCACAAAAATTACTCAGAAGATTCCACCCCCCCAAAAAAAATCCTCAGATTACTAGGAAAATATGAATATGGAACATCACTAGCAACAGAAGATCATAGCTATGGGAATTAGCATGGCTTCTAAAATTAATTTGCTTTATTAGAAGGTGAGAGATTCTACAAAAACGGTAATTATTTATTAACCTTAAGAATGAAGAGTTTCACAACTGGATGCATATTGTGAAATAACTCTCTATTTGATAGTATTGACTGGATTCTTGCTATTTTTTTTAATTTGCTGCATCTTTTTATGTATAATTATTGTAATTTTTTTCTTTTAAAAGTCAAAATAATTACATGTTTAATTCAGGTAATTTTATTGTGTTTTAATTTTATGTAAGGACACTGCAAAAAGAGCAACAGATTTTGTCTAAACTATTACTGCGGAACTTAAATTCCTAAGTTATTGTACAAGACTGATATAAAATACACAGGATTTCCCAAGACATTTTCTAAACTCTATGTATGCAGCTGCTAGTCAACATTCTAAATGAGAAGCAAAACCAACCCAGATGTGAGATCAGATTTTTGGTATTATCAAGACCAAGAATGAGTCCCTAGTTTTTAGAAAATGGCCAGGATATTGCAAAAGAGATAGAGTTCATGGTATTTAGGGCTTGCAAGTACTTCCCTTCCCTTCCCTTCCCCTCCCCTCCCCTCCCCTCCCCTCCCCTCCCCTCCCCTCTTCTCTTCTCTTCTCTTCTCTTCTCTTCTCTTCTCTTCTCTTCTCTTCTCTTCTCTTCTCTTCTCTTCTCTTCTCTTCTCTTCTCTTCTCTTCTCTTCTCTTCTCCCCTTACCTCTTCTCTTCTCTTCTCTTCTCTTCTCTTCTCTTCTCTTCTCTTCTCTTCTCTTCTCTTCTCTTCTCTTCTCTTCTCTTCTCTTCTCTTCTCTTCCTCTCCTCTCCTCCCCTTCTCTCCCCTCCCCTCCCCTTTCCTTCCCATCCCTTCCCTATTCCCTTCCCCTCATCATCTTTCTTCCTTTCTACTTTTGAGTTACCCAATATTGGCAATTCTTTGAGTACTACAGCTTCTTTTTCCCTCTCGTGAAGTAAAATGAACTTGGGAAACATAATTTAAATCAGAGGTGTTCAACATTGGCAACTTTAAGACGTGTGGCTTTTAACTCTCTGAATTTCCCAGCCAGCATGGCAGGCTGGCAGGCTGGGAAATTCTAAGAGCTGATGTCCAGAAGTCTTAAAGTTGCCAAGGTTGGATATCCCTGATCTAACTAGAAAGCCTGGGAGAAACCATTGTTCCACTTCATAGCTAATTTTGAAAAAAAAATGACATGGAATCATAGTTGGAAGGGACTTTTTTAAGAATTCTATTTTAACTTTCTGCTTGGTCCAGGATCTGCTAAAACAGTTTGGACAGATGATTATTCAGCATCTGTCTGAAAATGTTCAGTGAGGGGGAATATACAGTAGCACTTCACGTGGAAATCTATTCTACTGCTTGACAGCTTTCATCATCAAAAAATCGTTTTTAATAAGTATCCTAAATCTGTTCCCTGCTGTTCCAATCCACTAGTTGTGCTCCTCTTCTCCAGGGCAACAGAATTCTCTCGCTATTTTTTATTACAATCCTTTAAATGTCTATTATGGTATCTCTTCTTAATCTTCCCTTCTGCAGGCTAAACATTCTTAGTTCCTTTAACTGTTCCTCACACATTTATTTCCCCAAGCCTTTTAATAACTCTAAATACTGATGTTCTAAAACATCAGTATTTATAACTGGTTTTTAATATAGTATTGTTATATTTGTGCTGTATTATCACAATTATAATTTTTGCTGTTGAACTTGTCTCACCAAGCTTTTTTTGTACATCTGATTTGTGTACAGTTTAAGGAAAGGAAAGGAAGGGAAGGGAAGGAAAGGGAAGGGAAGAGAAAGGAAGGAAGGGAAGGGAAGGGAAGGGAAGGAAAAGAAAAGAAATGGAAGGGCTAGGCCAGGCAGGGAAGGGAAGAGAAAGGAAGGGAAGGGAAGGAAAGGAAAGGGAAGGGAAGAGAAAGGAAGGAAGGGAAGGGAAGGGAAGGGAAGGGAAGGAAAGGAAAGGAAAAGGAAAGGAAAGGGAAGGAAGGGAAAGGAAGGGAAGGAAGGAAGGAAAGGAAAGGAAGGGAAGAGAAGGGAAGGGAAGGGAAGGAAAGAAAGGAAAGGAAGGAAGGAAGGGAAGGGAAGGGAAGGGAAGGAAGGGAAAGAAAGGAAAGGAAAGGAAAGGAAGGGAAGAGAAGGAAGGGAAGGGAAGGGAAGGGAAGGAAAAGAAAGGAAAGGAAAGGAAAGGAAGGGAAGAGAAAAGGAAAGGGGAAGGAAAGGAAAAGAAAAGAAGGGAAGAAAAGGAAGGAAGGGAAGGGAAGGGAAGGAAAGGAAAGGAAAGGAAAGGAAAGGAAAGGAAAGGAAGGGAAGGGAAGGGAAGGGAAGAAGGAAAGGAAAGGAAAGGAAGGAAAGGAAAGGAAAGAAGGAAGGAAAGGAAAAGAAAGGAAAGGAAAGGAAAGGAAAAGGAAAGGAAGGAAGAGAAAGGAAGGAAGGGAAGGAAGGGAAGGGAAAGGAAAGGAAAAGGAAAGGAAAGGAAAAGGAAAGGAAGGGAAAGAAGGAAGGGAGGAAGGAAGGAAAGGAAAGGAAAGAAAGGAAGGATGGAAGGAAAGGAAAGAAAAAGGAA